>NW_020450683.1:3568487-3598525 GCF_003343035.1 Apteryx rowi | reverse complement strand
GGTGTCCACCAGGACCCCCAGCTCCTTCTCTGCAGAGCTGCTTTCCAGCATGTTTTCCTCCAGCCTGCACTGGTGCCTGGGCTTAATTCCTCCCTACGTGCAGGACTCTGCACTTCCCTCTGTTGAACTTCATGAGGTTCCTCTCCGCCGACCTCTCCAGCCTGTCCAGGTCTCTCTGAATGGCAGCCCAGCCCTCCAGTGTATCAGCCACTCCTCCCAGTTTTGGATCATCAGCAAACTTGCTGAGGGGGCACTCTGTCCCTTCATCCAGGTCATTGATGAACAAGTTGAACAGGATCGGACCCAGTGCTGACCCCTGGGAAACACTGCTAGCTACAGACCTCCAATTAGACTTTGGGCCACTGATCACATCCCTCTGAGTTCTGCCATTCAGCCAGTTTTCAGTCCACCTCACTGTCTGCTCACCTAGCCCATACTTCCTCAGCTTGCCTTTGAGGATGTAATGGGAGATCATGTCAAAAGCCTTACTGAAATTAAGGTAGACAACATCCATTGCTCTCCCCTCATCCACCCAGCCAGTCATTCCATTGGAGAAGGCTATCTGGTTGGTTAAGCATGATTTCCCCTTGGTGAATCCATGCTGACTACTCCTGATCATCTTATTTTCCTCCACATGCTTAGAGATGGCATCCAGGATGAGCTGCTCCATCACCTTTCCAGGGATGGAGGTGAGACGGACTGGCCTGTAGTTCCCTGGGTCCTCCTTGCMTTTTTYRAAGAGTGGAGTTGCAGTCCACAGGCACCTCTCCTGATCACCATGACCTTTCAAAGACAGTTGAGAGCGTCCTTGCTATGACGTTGGCCAGCTCCCTCAGCACAATCCGACCAGGGCCCATGGACTTGTGTATGTCCAGTTTGCTTAGGTGATTCCTAACCTGATCCTTCTCCACCAAGGGAAAGTCCTTCTTTCTCCCGACTTTCTCCCTGGTCTCCAGGGCCTGGGATTCATGAGGGCCAGTCTTACCAGTAAAAGCTGAGGCAAAGAAGGCATTCAGTACTTCAGCCTTTTCTGTGTCCTTTGTCACCAGGGCCCCTGCCCCATTCAGCAGTGGGCCCACATTTCTCCTAGTCTTCCTTTTGTTACTGCTGTATTTATAGAAGCCCTTCTTGTTGTCCTTGACATCCCTTGCCAGATTAAACTCCAGATGGACTTTAGTCTTCCGAGCTCCATCTCTTCATACTCAAACATATTCAATTGATTTTCAGTACAATGATGGAAGTTTGTATTTTTGAATCTTTTGAAACACCAATCAGTGTTCCCAACACAAAGTGTGTTCCTCTATTGTTTCTCCTTCCAGCAAAGACATCTCAGTGAACATTGTCCTCCTTTAGACTTCTTGGACCTTTTTTTCCTGTTTGCTTTGGGAAGCTTTTGGAGCTGCATTGATGAAAAACATTTCAGGAAAGCCAGAAAAAGAAAACTGGAGGCCTCAAATGGAGGCCAACCAGTCTTACTGACTGTAAGACTCATTCATTAAATACTAAAAACAGTACTGCGAGTACAAGACGTCCAAAATGCTTCACACAGGTGGGAGAGTCTCATGATGTGCTGTGAAGAGAGCTAATCTCTCATTCTCCTTTGCAGAGAAATTGGAGAGGCATTTGGAGCCAAATTCAGAGCATACTGCAGCACTCGTGCCAGGAATCGACTTAGATGAGTCAGGGCTTCCTTCTGGCTTGCTGAGCACTATCATGGTGTTATCAGAAAGGGGGTCTGGGGGCTCCGTAGCTGCCATGTCTGATGGTTTGGTCTTTCTTCTCCATGCCTTTGGTTAAGATAACAGGGAGAACACTCTCCAATGGCAGACTGCTTAATACTGAAACTCCTGTAACTATGTCAGAAGACTCCAGACCTCACCCTGACCTTGAAGTAGAGCTTCAAGGACCCTCCATCCCATCTTAGGATGCTGCTTTTCCTCAGTGCTCTTGTGGCTTTTGGGCTGGGCTTTGCCACCCCATTCCTGGTGGGAGTAGTCCCCTGGCCCAGCATCACCACAGCCATGATCCAGCCTAACCCCCCAGACCAGGGGGGGGGACACAAACAGCTCACTGATGATGAAGGTGTGATGATCTTGGGGGGGGGGGGATGTTGAATGGTGCTATAGCACAGTGGGGCCTAGGAATGGCGAAGGGGTGAGGGTGAGGGGCCCCTGCTGGGGGTGAGGGGAGGGGTTAGGCACAACGATGACCTCACTTCAGAAATCCAGGCTGCCCTTGAGGGTCTGCTCAAGCATGCCTTGGCCCCATGGGTGCTCAAAGGCAACAGCCTGAGGTGTGTCATAGGGGACACTGTGGCAGATGGGGTCTCTGTGGGGAGACCAAGTTTCTGAGTATAGTTACAGGAGGAATACCGAAAGTGGTGGGAGGGAACTCAGGGACATCTGATCACCACCCAGGGATGTGAAGGGAGTAAAGACAGTCCCCTGGGAACCCCTTCTCCAATACCTCTTGGCCAGGGGCATCCACCTAAGGGAGACAAACAAGGAGAAAAGGCCTGCAGCTGATGGTTGTTAATGCAGGCAGAGCTACTGTGGTGAGCTGGGATTTTTGAGCGTGGTCCCTACCCTTCTTCCCCTGTATCTTCCTGCCATCTTAGGAGACAATGACAGGTCTTGAGTTTCAGGCAGTCAGGTCCCTACCTGGACCTGTTGGTATTAACTGGGCTCGGTGTTTAGCTGTGGAGATTGACTTTGAAAAGCAGGACTATTAAGGGAGGAATGGTTCTGATGAGTAATTTCCCTCCCTCAGTGTCTCCTTTTTCTTCTTGCCATGGCAGGGCAGCCTTATCAGGTCAGGTTTGGTCATTTTTCAGAGAAAGAGCAACTTGCAGGGGACAAAGGGAATGAAATACCAGAAGGATTCATAGATGTGAGGGTGTAACTAGGTGATGGAAATTTAAAAGGGGGAAACAGCTCCTCTGGCTCTACTGTCAGTGAGGGAAGGGTGATGGGGGCTAATGGAAGAGGACAGGTAATTGCACACAGGGGAAAGGATGGAAGAGATAACAGGCAAAGGAAGTGCATAAGGAAGTAGGATTACATTTCCCCTTTCAAGACGCAGAGGATAAGCCTGCTCTGTAAGATGTGGGGGGGGGGAGGGGGAGAGAAAGTGAAGGGAAAGCAGGGGTAGCAAGGGTCAAGAGTACATGGCAGAGGTTAGGGTTAGGTTCCACTGTCAGAGAGAGGACCCCAGGGAAATGGGCCTTTGGCTAAACCTGACACATCCACTTTTTGATTTTATGGTAAATATCCTTCCTAAGGACTTCACTAAAATACTTGCTAAAGTAGGAAATTATTAATGAAGCTGGAGAAGGTGAGGCCTTGTAGAGGAACTATAAAGTGGGCAAGGAACTCACCCATGTCAAGTCAGTGAAGTAGAAGTGGATGAAAGGCTAGAGGTATGTGCCTAGCGTAGCTCTTAAAGGTCAGTGTGGAGAACCATCTTTGATATGCTCATCTGAAGCATTTTGCTTCAGTGTAGGGCAATGGAAAGACCTGGAAAAGGATGTATCCAACACAGAGGGCCAGCTGGGAGTACTGCCTGAGAGCTGAGGGGAGTCCTCTGGGAATTCTGGTTGTTCGTGGCCTTTGCCTTAGCTAGCTACATTTTGCTATTGCCTTTTCACCACACTAGGTGCATTTGAGAAATGTCTTCCTCCTAAAYGGGAGTAACTGAAATACAGGCAAAATTCTACTCTGAAAATGCGTCAAAACATATCTTGAGTCACATAGGTCTGTGTAGGGTATGTAATGGAGAATGATGCATGTCGCACTGCAGGGAAAGAATGCAATTAAGGTATTTAGTACAATCACATGAACTGGATTGCTCACTCTTCTGTTCCCTTTAGCACATGCATACTGCCCATCTGTCAATACCTTATCGTGCTGTCTCGTTCCATTGCTTCCTTTTCCAGCCTATACTCCTTCTGCAGTGTAGAGGATGAGTTGTCTTCAGACAGTATTCAGTGTTCCTCCCAACCCTCATTTCTTTTAAAGCTAAATGCACTGCACTGTTCAAACCCAGCACTGAAGAACAGTCCTTTCCTCAGAGAACCCTTGCAGACTGTCTCATCCACCCCAGTTTGGGCACTAGATGCTACCTGGGTGGATATCTCCTTGACAAGTCTTTCTTAGGCTTTCATTGAATACATCTCCACAGGGCCCATTTGTGTGCAGCATATCGAGGAGGCTCACAGGACTGGGTGAGTGATCATTGCAGCCAGGTCTTTGAGTGGTGCAGTTAGGGATATCACAGAACTTCAACCTTGCTCCACAGAGGGTTAAAAAACCCCAAAGTGTGCATGTAAAAAGTTGTATTACTCCAATTCAGGGCTTCTGATCCCTACCAAACTGAATTATCTTATGCCTTGTTTCAACTCCTGCAGATATCACCTGCCATCATGGCAGAGCAGGATGGCATGCCTAATGTCATATATCCCAATCTCCATGGTTTTGGATTTAACATAAAATCAGTCATACACCTGGATTTTCCATATTTATGACATTTGGGTTTCATAATAGAATCACAGAAAGATGTAGGCTGGCAGAGGTTTCTGGATGTCACCTTCTGGAGGTCTACTTCCTGCTCCAAGCAGAGCTAACTTCAAAGCTAGAGAAAGTCACACAGGGTTTGTCCAGTCTAATTTTGAAAATCTCCAAGGATGGAGCCTCGATCATCTCTGGACACCTCTAGTGGCTGATGTCCTCTTGGTGAACAATTTTTTCCTTATGTCCAATCACAATTGCCCTTCTTGCACATTTGAGGTGAGTTTGACGCCATCTTCACTATGACCATCCTTTTATGTAGTTGAAGACAGCAATCAGGTCCCCACCCCAGCCGCCTTCTCTTCTCTAGGCCGAACAAGTTCAGTTCCTTCAGCTTCTCCTTGTACATCATGTGCTCCTGCCCCTGATCATCTTACTGGCCTGCCATTGGATTCTCCAGTTTGTCAGATCTCTCTTGCTCTGGGGAGCCCCTAACTGGGCACAGTGCTGAGCTGTGGTCTCACAACTGCTAAGGAGAGGGGGAAGAATCACTTCCCTAGACCTGTGGCTGTGCTCTTGCTAATACAACTCGGTAGGTTGCTGGTCATCTTCACCACAAGGACTCGTTTCTGACTCCTGTGGAATTTGTTATCCACCAGGTCCTCTCTGTGGAGCTGCTCTCTAGGCAGTCATCCTCAGCCTGTCCTGGTGCATGGGGTTATTCCATCCCATGAGGAGGACTTGGCGTTTGACTGTGTTGAACTTCAGAAGATTCCTGTTGATCCTTTCCTCCAGCTTGTTGAGATCTCTCTTATTGGCAGCTCTGTGCTCTCAAGCACTGACTCCTAAAATGTTCTTGAATTACTGGCATGGCCTCTCAGATTTAAGTCCATGATAATACAGGAGTTAATACTAGAAGGTAGCAAAGTTTGTTTAACAAATCCAGTTCATGGGCAAATGTTGACACAGTGGCCATCACCTCTAGCGAAAGAACAGCAGTGCCAGACATCTTTGATGAATAAGGTCATGTTCCTGGGCTGGCTACAAGAAGCAATGGTACAGCACAAATTCGACAGGGCTCACTGCAGCAAGTATTTCTTTTCTGGCTGTGTTTTAACCACATGTGACAGTAAAAGATGGGATATTGGCAATATCTTTGTGACAGTACATGGAGTGGAGACAGCCTGCCCCTGAAGCATGTCTGGATTGATCCCTTATTTGCTACTGGAAAAGTATCACTGTCCAAAGAAGACATGAATGGTCTTTGTCAAAAATTCAGAATGGACTAGAGGCCTGCAGAGGGAGGACTGCACTTGCACTAGGTAAGACTGCACTTGTGGATCAGAGTAAAGACCCATCTCCCCAGGGTACCTGCTGGGGGAGACAACACAGTCAGGAAGGTGGATTTCCCAAAATGAGGTTTGCCTCTTGTGTTCCAGATGCGCTGGCCCCAGGAAATCAGAGATATCAGACTGCATCAATTGTGGCAGTGGGAACTGGGTTGTGGAGAAGGTGCTTGAATACAGATGTGGCACTGGAGGGTGTTGGGTTGCACTGGGTCTGCCCATGTGACCCCCCCCCCCAGGCATCAGGGCCAAGCAGAAGCTGTGGCTCAGGATGAAATGGCAGATAGAGATGGCTCTGCCACATCCTACAAAAGAGGCATCCACACTATACTGGAGCATGCTGCATGGAGCTGGCCACTGCCTCAGTGGGGACCAGCACTGCATCCTTCCCTGGCCAAGAAGTGTGTGGGGTGCATAGATTTGAGGAGAGGATGCTGGTTGCTTTCCCGGAGCTGAGCTATGGGGCTGTAGGGCCCTGCAGGTTGCTTCAAAGAGGGGCTCCTGAGCTGTGGCAAGAACTGCAGGGGAATGTGGTGTGCCTGCTTTGAGGGCAGAGAGGGGGGGTCATCAGTTCAACTGTAGAGAGCACCAAGCGGGGCGGATGGAACACATTGGAGAAAAAAGAGGGAGTAAAACAAACAGAAGTCCAGACTGGGAGGAAAAGGCATGACCCATAGGGACCACACAATGCCCCAAACTACGCAGCAGGGCCAGTGTGTTTCTGCCAATCCCAAGCTCTGCTCCACCCACTGCCTGGTGCAGGGAAGGGCTTCAAGGGACCCCTCCCTCTCCCCAGCACTTGTCTCTGCTGTCCTCCTTTTTTCTGTGCATGAATGCTCTCCCTCCCAATCCACAGATCAGCCCCAGCCCCTGCTTGCTGTGGAGCACAGTGCATAGGACTCCTGGTCCTGCAGTTTCCTTCGCTTCATGTCTCCCTCTTGTCATTTCCTCCTGTTTCATGCTCCACCCATCTCCTTGTTGCACAGCTTTCTCTGTCTTTGCCACCAGCCTTCATTGCCTCTGGAAGGGCAGTTCCTCTTACCCACAAGGAAAGGATGACAGGTTCTATCCAGACATCCAACCTGAAGGCTACAAGGGTGGTGGGGAGTCCAAATTCTTTCAAGGCCACACTGTGCCAAGGAACAAGTTATGGCACTTCCTAGTGGAGACCTTGRTCAGACATTGGCCAGTTAGGTTGCATCCTTATTGTCTTCTACTTCACCCCCATGTCCTCAGCAGTCTGTATAAGTGTAAAGGGACAGGAGGGTGGGATACTGGCATGTACCTACAGGTCCACAGCTTCCAAAACACCTTCCTTGCTTTTGGAGATTTATAAGTCACTGAGAGGTGGGTAGCTTCAAGGATCCTGACCTCATCCTACAGTCCAAATACCACAGTGGAGGGCCTGTGAGATGTAGGTGCCCTCCTACACTCCAGGGAGCTACTCCATGATCTTCCAACAAGAAACTTAAAGCTGCCAGGCTCAGAGGCAGCTGAAAAGGAGGGAGCATCTGTTTCAAGCAATCAAACCCAGTCTAGTCTTCCAAGATGTATGTTACAAAGAATATTTGGTCACCAGTGGCTGTACCTCTGGATCCATGTGGACAGGTAGAAGACCAAATGCCTTTATAGCAGCCCCAGAGAACATAGTTTTGGCAGTGGGCATCTGCTTCCCTCCATTGCTGGCACCCTCACAGCATCCAGTCTTTGGCCAGCAGGGAATATGCACTAGGGAGCACTCACACACCCCCCTATGTCCAAGTTCAGGCAGATCCTTCAAAGTACACCAAACTGTTTTTAAGAGGTTTGACAGTTGCATGGTAAGATAAAATAGGATTAATCTGGAGAAGCTGCATTTGGAAATGCTGTYTAACACTCTGTCCTTCACTGCTGGTAGGTCACTCCTCTCCATTTCAGAGAGGATTTATAGACCAAAATTAAAAACACCAGCAACTGAGTGTGCATCCCCTGCAAACTGACTGTCTAGTGTCTTGTCATCGTTAAAAAAGTGTAGGTTTTAATGACATCTGGCTGGTCTGGGGAAATTCAATGTCCTGTAACTGTGTTACAAATAGTGATAAAACTCTGTCTTTCCATATAAATCTCTGTTCTAACATCTTTAAATACCTCACAGTCAGTAATGAAATACAGAGGGGAAGAATTAAATTTGTGCTCTATTCTGTTACTAAAGAAGGCCTGAAAGGATTATAAAAATCAAGACTTTTTCAGCTTGCTTTTCCATTAGAAATTCTGGTCCTGTCTACACAGCTTTTCTTGGAAAACACTAAAATCAATTGGAGCACTGGTTAGACTGTAATAATAGAGATTTCATGCAAATGAATCACAAAAATACCCTCTGCAGATTTTTTTTGTCTGTAAGTTTTAATGATAGCGAATCGGATCTTGTCTTCAGCAATTTTCTTAAGCATTGTGCTATGACTGCTTCAAAAATCACTTTTATCCATTGGTGTTTAAAAGATATCTATATCTAATTTTGTACGTCCTATGATTTCCCTGAGCAATCAGACACCCAGACAAACAACAGATACTTTGCAGCGATGTCCAAAAGAGGTCATTTTAAGCCCTTCTTTCTCAAAGCACTACAGCTGCTACCCAGAGACCTTGCTTTGGCAATTCAAGTGTGATTTAAGTTGAACTGTAGTACCTAAATCTAAGAAAACCACCAAGAAGTTTTCCCTCCATTGGCTATATCTGGCTGTGGAGACACCTGAAACACTGTGTGCCTCCCTGTTCAAGCCCAGAAGTTCCCATGCTAGGACATCTGTGTCTGGTGTCATGCCAGAAGGAACCAAAGGGCTTAAAATTACAAAGCTATATGTATATACATAAATAGCTATATTCTGCCCTTGTTTTTATTTCCTGTGTGGAGGATGTAAAGTGGCTGTGCCATTGTCAGGGCATGTCAGCATGTCAGACTCATTTCAATAGGCCCTGAGATGCCCTGTGGTGACAGAGCTGATGCGACAATAAAGCCTAACCATAAATCTGAGAAAGTCCAGTCAGAAGTGATAACGCTGCCGTGTGCCTCCTGAGTCCAGAACATGTGGTGCAGGGTGAGTTATCACAGGACAAATTGCACACTGAGCAGCACAAGCATCTTTGGTGGGGAGGGATAAGTTCAGTTGTGGCATTTACAGCTCGGGGAGATGGACCCCCCCCCCCTTGCCTTTTTGATGATTTTTATGAGGTTATTGGTGAAAAGACAGTGCTGGTCCTCTCTAAAACCAGATGAGCTGCCATCATGAGGAACATGTGGGGAGCGAGCTGTGCACCTCTCACTTGGTTCACAGATGTGAAATCAACCCAGGCTGTTGGAGTCAGAGACCCAAGGTGGGGGTCACACCAAAGGCTGGCCAGCAAGAGGCGAGGTGCCAGGGTGGATGCAGTCACAGCATGGAGAAAGGGCATTGCAATGCAGCCTGCAGCAAGGAGGAAACCCTCCTGCAATGGTCTGACACTTTCTTTTCCCTCACCTTGCCACTGTCCCTGTTGGAGGCTCTGTGAAGCTGCAGGACCTCATCTTTCACCTCCTCCTAGCCCTGGCCAGACTGAGTAGCTAAAGCCCCACAAGGACAAAATCTGACAGGGTGATACCTGCCTGATGTGGGTGACTAGTTCCAGCTTCTCTTGCACATCTCCCATGCTTGTGTTAAGCCTCCTTGATCTCCAGAGAGCTGCAGGGAGTCACACCTTGTCAGACATACCTGTCCAGTGCCCAGCTCCCTTACTTAGACCTTATTACCTTTGTCCTTAGCCCTTTTGTTCATCCATTTCTCTCCCCAGACTTGCATCACTTGGCCTCCCTGATCTTGTGTCTCCATCCCTTCCCCTCTCTGGCAGGGTCCTTAGTTTTTTTTCCTATCAAAGCTGCCAGCGCAGTTCCTTCACCTCAGAAACTCCCCAGTTCCTGCAGTCAGCAGTTTAGGGGCTCTGTGAGCTGAGAGTCACAGGCCAGCCTGTCATATGGCCCTTATGCACCTACCCACAAGGACTATGCAATTGGTTCTTCACCAAAGTTACTCTCGTGGTTTCCAAACAGCCCTTCAGAAATAAGTGTTAAAATTGAACCACATGTGTCGTGACAGCGTCCTCTGACATTCATGACTATGCTATATGACTATGACATCTACTATAACCTCCTCTCAGGTAACTCAGGTCTTCTCCCCTCCCCTATGGCTTTCTCTGCAGCCCTGTGGGATACATCTGGGGTACAGCTCCCAGTGGTCTGCAAAACAATTGCATCTGGAAGCTGCACGACAACCTTCAGCCAAAAAACAGCTCAAGGCTTCTCAGCAACACAGGCAAAATCCACTTCAGTGGCTGTTAGAGTTGGATGGAAAGATGAGAGTGAGCAGGGGGTCAGCTCTGGCCTGTTGATTCAAGTGAGCTGTTGCAAGGGAAGGAGGTCTGTGAGAGGGTAAGGGGAAGAGGTGTATGTGGTCACAGAGGTGCTTCCTCCTCCATTTAACAAGCAGCCCCCCCAGTTCAGCCTTCCTGCTTGAAGCAGTGTGGTGTTATAGACAGCCAGCATGAAAGTGAGGAAGAGCAATGCCTCCTCCCCAACAGCTGAAGGAGTCTATAGGTTGGCACATGTTAAGATAAGTGTACATCAGGACTAGGACAGTATGGGAAGGACAAAGGTCTAAAAGGGTGGTCAAAGCCCTGATGTAACAGAGGGCTGTGTCATTTGCTACAGCGGTATGTGTGCCATGGTAGGCAGTGCCAGCTCACAGTGATGCCACAGTGGAGGCTGGGGACATTATGGCCAGGCAGAGCCACAGACCTCAAGACAATTCAGCTTGACAGCCATGAGGCCTGCATGCAACACATGGCAACATCAAACCCTGACTCAGTGTGGTCCTGAGCCTTGCCCATCTGCAGACCAACTTCACTTGGATCCCAGACCTCTCCCCACTACTACAAAATAACCCCCATCAGTTACCGTGTTAGATAGAAAGTTGATCATCTCTTTAATCAGCAGGGCTGTCAAATGGACAAAAGCCAGAAGAGATTGCTCTGTATTCYTTAATTCCCTCTCATTCCTCTCCATCCTAGTGCTTTCACAGAATCACAGAATGGTTGAGGTTGGAAGAGGCCTCTGGAGATCATCTAGTCTAACACCCCTGCTCAAGCAGGGTCACCTACAGCAGGTTGCCAAGGATTGTGTGCAGACAGCTTTTGAATGTCTCCACAGATGGAGACTCCACAACCTCTCTGGGCAACCTGTCCCTGAGCTCAGTCACCTTCACAGTAAAAAAGTTTTTCCTCATGTGCAGATGGAACTTCCTGTGTTTCACTTTGTGCCCGTTGCCTCTCGTCCTGTCACTGGGCACCACTGAAAAGAGTCTGGCTCCATCCTCTTTACACCCTCTCTTCAGATATTTAAACGCATTGATAAGATYCCCSCTCYGTCTTCTCTTCTCCAGGCTGAACAGGCCCAGCTCTCTCAGCCTTTCCTCACATGAGAGAAACTCCTGTCCCTTATTCATCTCAGTAGCCCTTTGCTGGACTCGCTCCAGTAGCTCCATCTCTCTCTTGTCCTGGGGAACACAGGACTGGACACAGGGCTGCAGGTGTGGCCTCACCAGGGCTGAGGAGAGGGCAAGGCTCACCTCCCTTGACCTGCTGGCAATGCTCTTCCTGATGCASSCCAGGATACCATTGGCCTTCTTGGCCACAAGGGCACATTGSTGGCTCATGGTCAACTTGGTGTCCACCAGGACCCCCAGCTCCTTCTCTGCAGAGCTGCTTTCCAGCATGTTTTCCTCCAGCCTGCACTGGTGCCTGGGCTTAATTCCTCCCTGCGTGCAGGACCCTGAACTTCCCTCTGCTGAACTTTGTGAGGTTCCTCTCTGACCATCTCTCCAGCCTGTCCAGGTCTCTCTGAATGGCAGCACAGACCCCTGGTGTATCAGCCACTCCTCCCACTCCTCCACTTCTGTTTCACAGACACTAATCCTTTCACATACCTATGGTCAAAGGAGGCTAATTTTGCTATTCTAAAAACCTAAGATAAACTGGAGGACATTTCTAGAGCTGTACTCAGTTTCCAGAATAAATCCCAGAAGCAAGGAATAGGCCAGTATATGAGGAGCAGGAACAGCCAACGTTTGTTTTCATATGGGATTTCATCCCACGTTGCCTGCCATGGGAATACCAGAACAGAAGCAAGAAACCTTGAGTTAAACCTGCAAGGAACAGTTGCGGTGAGATTAACATCATCAGTTAATATAGTTAGTGCTATCAAGAGAACAAGGATAAATTCATAGCATCATTAACATCGCAGCCTCACATGGGTATCACATTTGTTAACTGCAGTTGGCAATGCAGTTCATGAGCTGTGTGGAGCAGAGGACAGGAGCAATACAGTGATACCATCCTGAACTTGCCTTCTCACTAGCTCGAGGGTGGTGGGCATGACTGCTGGTTGTTAAGCACAGCCTTAGTTTGGGTATGACCATGCTGGGGAGCGGGTCAGTGTGGGTTGGGTCTCTGTATTTCCTTTCTGGCTAGCTTTCTGGAAAATATGAATGTGATTTGAATACACCTTAAGCTGTCTGTGAATTCAGGCCAAATCTGCCAGTGCTTTCCCTTGAACTGAGTTAGATTACTGAAGCAGGCAGAACAGCATATACTCCGGGCACTTTTCACAGTAACATGCACTACCTTCATCCAGTACCCTGCTGTCTCCACCCAAAGGATTAGATCCTCCGGGTACACCTTAGGCAGCAGGTGTCTATACATTTATGATGTGCTGCTCCTTTCTGTGTTGATTCACTTTGTCTGTAACTCACCATTTGAAGAAGGGCTGCACTGTATGCTCCACTGAATGTCTTAACCATGTCTAGAGATATGATCCCAGCTTCATTCTGCTTCAGGAGTTGAGACCCACCATCTCCATCTCTGCTGCCCACTTTGAAATGTCCCCCTCTTCTACATATGTAGCTAGTATATGCCCCCTTCACAGGGTTAGACAGATACTGTGAGATATGTAGTCACCTTTTCCCCTCTTTACCAGCATTTTTTATTTATATAGCCACTTTCTTCACTAATTAGACCATATTCCTGGCTGCCCAACGTACAGCTACCCACAGCCAAGGCATTAAGCTCCAGGGCCCCCTACACCCACCAGGAAGAAACAGGCATTTCTAGGCAGAGATTGCTTTGGCCTCTGGGACACCTCTGTCAGGAGGCAGTGGATTGTGTCCTAGAAGTGCCTCTTTCTCCCATGAACACTACAGAGGGTGCAGATGACAAGCTCTGATATAGAGGCTTATGTTAGCTCAGGTGAGCCCCTGGGCCACAGGGGAGGATAGGTGGACAGCCCATCTCTCAGACTCCCACCTGGCTTTTACTTAGCCAGTCTGCCATTAGTAGTGTTTTTTTTTCCCTGCCTGTCTCTAAATGCCATCCCAGGTTTCTATGTAGCTACAGGGCCTTTTGATCCTGCTCCAGGATGGAGGCCACACATATACACCATCCCCAGGGATTTTTTCACTCACCATCTCCTGGACAAGCTCTCTTATATTTTGCCCTCATGACTATTGCAACTATCCTGGTCAGTACCATTTTCTGGGGAGGAAAAGCAAAAAACACACCATCGTTCCTGCCCTAAACAACAGATATGGCCTTGAACCTCAGTGCTCACATCTTTCCCAAGCAGGGCAGGGCTCTGGCTCAGTACTTGGTGCCTTGTCTCCTAGCTACCAGTGTCCACTGGCATAGCCAGAGCCCCTCAGTCATGCACAAACCCTTAGGCCACACTACCTCCAACAACCTTTTCTGCTGCCCATCCCCAGATTCCACTGCTGGAGCAGTTAGTGTGGAGGAGTGATCAGCCCACAGTTTCTGGGGCTAGACTTAACTTGGAGACAACAAAACCAGTGTTGTTTGTGAGGCAGATCTTGGTAGAATCCCACCAATGGATCTGCAGGCTGTGAGACTCAAGGACCTAATTTCTAATTACTCTCCCAGTACTGTCTGAGGAGTGAAGGCGATGAGGATGGGAGAACTGAAAGAAGTGTTCTCCTTTATACTTAGGTGAAGTTTTACTCTGGAGCTAAGCCATTCAGGGCTTTAATGAATTCCCCTTAATCACCCCTCCGAGATATTGTAGATGCTACGTTCAGCCCACAAAGTGGAAGTGTCTGTTCCTATTCAGCTGTGGTCAGATGCCAGACAGCACCTGACGCAGCTGAACTTCTTTGCAGCATGAAATCACTCAAGTGGGAAACCAGAGTGACCTTCTTCAGCAACCAAACTGCTGAATATTTTAGTTGCTTCCAAGGCCTGAGATTCCTGCCAGAGATGCCTGGAGTACTAACAGCACCACTGTGCACAAGCCCAAGCCCGCCTAGAATGGGAGACCTTCTTATTCCCAGTTACTCTTGAGCTTTATCAAAGGTTTTTCCACACAAACAGATCCAAGTAAATGAGGAAGAGGATGAGAATGACAAGGCACCTCTTTCCTAGGGATAAATCCTTCATTAATTAGTCATATGGGGCCAAAGACCTTATTGCAACAAAACGGTCTTTACAGGGCTCCTGTCCTGAAGTCCAGAGATGTAATTCTACTATTTGTCTTGCTCGCTTCTCTCAGGATTTTAAACTCCACCACATTACGATTCTGTAACCAGGGCTGCCCTCGACCTTCACACCCCCAACCAGCTCTTCCTTGTTTGTAACAGATCCAGCAGTGCATCGTCTCCAGTAGACTCATCAATTACCTGCACAAAGTAGTTGTTTCCAACACATTCCAGAAATCTCAATTGCTTGCACCCAGCCCTATTGCCCTTTCACCCCCTTGGGGTGAAGTCCCCCTTGAGCACCAGGCCCTGTGTTCATGAGGCTTTTTCCAACTGTCTGAAAAAAGGTTTCATTTGCTGCTGCTTCTTGATCAGACAGCCTCTAACAGGTGCCTGCCACGATGCTGTCTGTGTTGATCCAGCCTCTGATCCTTACCCCTGAGATGCTCTTATCTCACTTTGTCAGATGGATCCCATCTCTCCTCAGAAGTCCTTGTTCCTCAAACAGGGACTGGAGGTCACAAAAGCCAGAGCTCCGCCTACAATCCCAACTATATGTGTAGGAGACAACCTGCTGGATGTGTCCATCCATCCCCAAACTTTCCTCTTCACCAGCAGGATTGAGGAGGCACCGCCTGGCCCCATACTCTTGACCTTCACCTCCAGAGCCATGCAGTCACTGCTGGCATACTCAGAGTTTCCCCAAGCACCACTGCTCAGGGATGAGCAGCTGGGGCTGACAGTCCAGGGAAATTCTGGATTCTCTTCCTGGTTTTAAACAAAAACATGTTGAGCTGGGTGACTGCTGAAGCCTCAGAAGGGAACAGTAGGGATGGCTTCTTCTTAGATCACCAGAATGAGTTCCTATTTGTTCCCAGGAAAATCACCAGTGCCGTCTGAGGAGTCGGCATCCCTCAGATGCAAGGAGCACAATGTTTATTCCCTGTAGGTGTGCAGGTATTTGCTGCATGTGATGGAAAATTAGGTTCATATCTGAACTCCCAGGCTGATGAAACATCTTCAATGAAAATCCTTCCTCTTGTCACGCCATCTTTGGTGTCACAGGCCTGAATTCCTCTCAATGGGGTGGAAATCCTAGCATGAACCTCCAGGACAGTCTGCTCCTCCCCTGCAAACAAAAGCAAATTCTGCATCTCAAAGGAAGGGAAGGGAAGGGAAGGCCAGAGGGTTTCCAGCCCAATGTTAGAAGGACAAGACTTCCTTCTGTCACTGCTGAAGGTATGACACTACCACAACATAGACCAAGGAACATCTCAGATCTTTTGCCAAATATAGTGCTCAGTAAGCATCCTAGCTTTATGCCTGCCTTTTCCACTTCAGCATCACCCATCTGTCTTACCTTTACCTTGCTGTTCACAATAAATCCATTTTTTCTCAGACTGCTCTCCAGCCTGGTGTTTCCTATTCATTCCTTGTACATTCATTATTCCAGCGCCAGCAAGATAACAGGAAGCACCTCTATTAAATAGCATCCTCTCATTTTCAGATAGATCTTCAGTTTGCCCAGATAAGTTTGAATGTAAAGCACATAGCTTTATGTCATTTGCAAATTTCTGCCTGCTCCACATTCCATCTTTCACAATGCCATTGCCTGTTAACAGAAGCGGACATAGGACAAATCCGTCCAGGCCTGCCCTTTCCATGCATCCTCCTGCTTTGACAGTGCACAACTGTCCTCAGAGTACAGCTTTCCCACCAAGAGCACAGCCAAGTGCTTGAATGAGCTGCAGCAACTGACCCGGCTGGTGAATTGATGGGCCAATCTGATAGCCTTCTCTGATGGAATGACTGGCTAGGTAGATGAGGGGAGAGCAGTGGATGTTGTCTACCTTGACTTCAGTAAGGCTTTTGACACTGTCTCCCATAACATCCTCATAGACAAGCTCAGGAAGTGTGGGCTAGATGAGTGGACAGTGAGGTGGATTGAGAAGTGGCTGAATGGCAGAACTCAGAGGGTTGTGATCAGTAGTGCAGTCTAGTTGGAGGCCTGTAGCTAGCAGTGTCCCCCAGGGGTCAGCACTGGGTCCAGTCTTGTTCAACTTCATCAATGACCTGGATGAAGGGACAGAGTGCACCCTCAGCAAGTTTGCTGATGATACAAAACTGGGAGGAGTGGCGGATACACCAGAGGACTGTGCTGCCATTCAGAGAGACCTGGACAGGCTGGAGAGATAGGCGGAGAGGAACCTCATGAAGTTCAACAAAGGCAAGTGCAGGGTCCTGCACCTAGGGAGGAATAACCCCCGGCACCAGTACAGGTTGGGGGTTGACCTGCTGGAAAGCAGCTCTGCCGAGAAGGACCTGGGAGTGCTGGTGGACACCAAGTTGACCATGAGCCAGCAATGTGCCCTTGTGGCCAAGAAGGCCAATGGTATCCTGGGGTGCATGAGGAAGAGYGTTGCCAGCAGGTSGAGGGAGGTGATCCTCCCCCTCTCCTCAGCCCTGGTGAGGCCACATCTGGAGTACTGCATCCAGTTCTGGGCTCCCCAGTACAAGAGGGATGTGGCACTACTGGAGCAAGTCCAGTGAAAGGCTACGAAGATGATTAGGGAACTGGAGCATCTCTCTTATGAGGAGAGGCTGAGAGAGCTGGGCCTGTTTAGCCTGGAGAAGAGAAGGCTGAGAGGGGATCTTATTAATGTGTATAAATATCTTAAGGGAGGGTGTAAAGAGGATGGAGCCAGACTCTTTTCAGTGGTGCCCAGCAACAGCACAAGAGGCAATGGGCACAAACTGAAACACAGGAAGTTCCATCTGAACATGAGAAAAAACGTCTTTACTGTGAGGGTGACAGAGCACAGGGACTGGTTGCCCAGAGAGGTTGTGGAGTCTCCTTCTCTGGAGATATTCAAAGCCCGCCTGGACGCGATCCTGTGCAATGTGCTCTAGGTGACTCTGCTTTGAGCAGGGGGGTTGGACTAGATGATCTCCCGAGGTCCCTTCCAACCTCAACCATTCTGTGATTCTGTGAAAACAGTGACCCTCCAGACTCAAGGGTGGTTACCTAAACCTTAGAAGAAAGGCATGCAATGGGGAGCAGAGCTGCTAGTTTGCTGAGCTGGCTGGCATCATGCCACTTTCAACATACCCTTCRCAAAGTGAAGTTCTACATTACATTGTCCTGAGTGTCAGAGCTTCTGTGCCCCAGGTGAAAACTGTGGAGCATATAATGAATCTCCATACAAATCCTAAGCAACACATATATTTACCAGAAATGTTACGGTGGTTTTTAACAGGAGTGACAGCTCTAAGCATCTGCTCCTTTAGCAGTGGTAGGAAACAGCTTAGACTTTACAGCACCAAGTTCACGTGTGCCTAAAACCATCATCTCGCTGCTCTGCATAGGTCCAGATCTAGGTTTATGGAGGGTTCACAGGTGGGGAATAACCCTGGAAAACCCCACTGAACCCTACAGACCCTTGATCCTAGACAGGTTGTATCCTTCACAACAAACTGTAGCAGGCACATTGCCTTTGTCAATAATTCAACTCAATGTCTGTTCTCTCACTAAGACAAGAAAGAAAGGCACTATGTAGAATTGGCTGAAGTAATTACAGAAGAATTTTATTTTCTATGAAAAAAGGAAATTAACAGTATTATTTATAAGGGAAAAAAATGCATTAAAGTACCTGTATCTCTAAGAAACCCCCATAAAAGAATAGAGCTTGAATAACACAAAGAGGAAGGGGTTTGGCAGACAGGTCACGGAGGAGAAAGCAAATAGGAACAAGTGCATAAATTCAAACTTTTTAAAAATTAACTTCTATGCCATCCATATGTTGTGTGTTGTAACCACATGGCATGGTTACAGCGCACTTTGAGTCATCCAAATTGTCAGCTCTGAACCAAATTCCTACAGGTTCCAAAGAGGTCTGGGCTGAGTGAGCTGAACCCTCTATGCTCCTCAACCAGTCCTCCCTCTGCCCCCTACATCTGTAAAGATACTTTATCATAAAACACCAGGTTTCACTCCTGATCTATTCTGCTATGTCTTTGGATACTTATGGCCTAGAGGTGGTTGAGGCAAACTCCCAAATTCTTCTTATAAAAGAGAATCTGGATTTCTTCTGCAGTGTCCTCTGGTGGTGATTAATGAGAACTCTGAATCAGAGTTCTGAATCACACCTCACAGTGCAGTTCCCTCACTCGGCCTCAGGCTCCACAGGCTCCTTCTTTCACCATCACTGGCTACGTTGAGTGTTTCAAGGCACAGTGTGCTTGCAGTGTGAAATATGGGTCAAAGTACTCTCTGCCTCTGTAACACAGGTCAGAAGGTGGCCAATATGAGGTATACAGTATTTAGTGATACTTCTCCAACCTACCCTTCCCCTCTGCAATTAGTCTGTGGCTCAGGGGCCCTAGAGCAGTTGTCTTCATACTCAGTACCACTGGAGAGGGTTTTCTTTAATGAACTTCTCTGATCAGTTTTTGAGAACATGTGAGCCCTTAGTCTCCATACTACCCTATACAATGAGCTCTATGCATTTTGTTGAGTGCCAAGGGGAGAAGGATCTGTTGTCTTGCATCTGCCAGCTTCTTCTGATGCCCCCAGCTTATTCTGAAAGAGGTACTGGGAGATCTGAGCCCTCCAGTCTATCCTAAATAAACCTTAACACGCTCCTCAGGCATCTTCTTTACAGTCTGAACTGTCCTTATCTATGTAGTCAGTCCTCTTACAGAAGTTATTCCATAACTTCTATTACCTTTGCTGCCCTTCTCTGAACCCCTACCAGTTCTAGTTAAATGCTCTTTGAGATAGAGAGATCCAAGCTGCACATAGCATCACTATACAGATATGCTAGGGATTTACATAGTATTATATCTATGCTTTTTATGTTCTTTTAAAGTGTTTTTTAATAGTTTCTAACATCTGACTTCTTTACATTTCTGAGCTAACATTTTCATAGAACTATCTATTCTAACCCTCATTCCTCAGGAGGAATAGCTAATTCAGGGCCCACTGCTGTCTGGGTAAAATTAGGATCACTTCTTTTACACTGATGCCTTCTCACTTCCAGCAGCGTTCCTAGCCTTGCTGAGTAACCATCATAGCCTTTATAAAAAGCTACTGAAGCCTGAACTATGTTATCTTTAAACAAACTTCACACGTTCTCCATGTATTTTACCCTTTAATTAAATCTTTAACAAGATTCTTCATTTTCATGCAATTCCCCTTTTATAAATCAAACACTACTGCAGCCGATTTTGTTACTTTACTGTCCCTGCACAAATATCACATTAAATACAAGTGAAACAAATCCTGTACACTATACTGGGCCATGTTAAAAGTCACTTCTCTTGTGGGTTCTCCTACTCTCTGCTCCATGAAGCAACCATGTATGGTATCCCAAAATTTAGCTTTAGCATCACACCCATATCTATACAGGGGTAAGCAAAGTCTCCCTTACTACTACTTTTATTACTATTTTCCTGCTTTCAGCCTTTCCAATGTCCCTCTGTGTATTGCAGTCATTTAGTTCTAACATTATTCCTTTAGCTTCGAGGCCTGTAACATCATTTCAARAGGGCTCTGTTATTTGTTGAGCCACTTATTGATCTGATTTGACTTCAAAATTTCCTTAACACGGCAGCACTCCTACATGGACACTGCAGACTCTCTCCTTTGTACACCATGCATCCTGATATCAGTGTAGATAACTGACTTTCCCACCCCCCACCCCCAAAGTGTCTGATATAACATACTTGTTAATAACCTCATTAAAAACTAGGCATTTAACTCTTTCTTTTTAGCATCTGAGAGAAAGAATAAGCCCTTTGCAGGGATGCTGGACATTAAATATGAAGCATCGCTGCTCTTATAACTCAGGATTTTGGATAAGAGTCTCACCTGGCTTCCTGTATCTTGGTGGCTATTAGAGGTGCCTGTTCCTAAATCAATTAAGTGTTCTACAAAATCCCAGCAGATGCCTTTGAGCTACATAAGTTCTGTTTGCAATCTTCTGGTACTTTGTACTTATCTCTGTCTAAAGCAGATCTGACAATTTCTGCAGCATAAGCAGCAGGAGATTTCCTGTCTGCAGCCATCCTTTCATTCCTCCAGTGCAGGAAATCACAGCTAATGCTACTCCATTAGTGCCTTTATCTCCCAACACCTGCAGCTTTCTATGCAACAATTAGTGAGAGTCAGCATGGCAATATAAAATACACCAGGGTGAGTTACAAGCACCTGCCTGGGATTAGTACTAGCAATTTAAATGCCTTGCTAATAGCTACTAAAAGCCATCCCAATGCCCACGTTCTCACCAAGACTGGCATGACCAAGTGAATAATGAAAAGCRTGGGCTGTGCAAAGGGCACAGAGCAGCGAGTCAGCCCCATTTCCGTGCCTGTGCTCGTGGCCCTACAGCAGCACATTTAGAGGCGCATCAAAGGGTTTTTTATGTGTTATTCACCTCAACCCTGCACACGCCATCCTGCCCCTTCCTTGTATCTTTATTCTGCTTGTACTTTGGTCTGGCTCTAAGTGCAATTTCCAGGTAAAACTGTCCCCCATAAGACATCCACTTTCTTTAGAGGCAGCAAACCCCTACACTGGGCAAATGCCTGACTTTCAAGGCACCTCCCAACCCAGTACACAACAGGAAGCTTTCCACAGTGAAAGTAGAGCCTGCATTCATCAGGACAGCACTGCCAGAGGCAAACCAGCTTACACATCTCAACCACTCTCATCAGTCCCTGTACACACCATAGCTAGGATTTCTCTGTGTCATTGTTTGCACCACCAAGTAGCAGCGCAGAGGCATCTCCAGACTCAACCATTATTGACCAACTGGGACACAGCCCATGGGCACACTTCCACAAAGAGCTGTGTGCCCACTTCTCTATCCTGCTGGAGAAACCCCGCCTGAAAGCAGCAAGCCAGCCTGGGGGCCTCTGAACACAACAGTCAGGGCAATGGCCTAGGATGAGTGGCAAGCTGTGCCTGGCACAGGGCTACYGGAGAGGTGACAGGAAGAGCCAAGTTGCCCGAGAAGGTCATAGCAAAGGTCGTCTTTGCCCAAGAGTGGCTGGCAGCTGCTCCCCCAAGTCATGTTGCAGCTACAGGAAATATTTTTACATGCTTTATATCTGTAGCTGATAATACCTCTTCCTGCTTTTCACATCATTTCCCACGTCTTTTCTGAAGCCTGCTAGGCTTCATCTCAACAATAGCATGTGGTAGCACATAGCTGCATGGGAAAGATTTCCACGCAGAAAATATTTTAAAAGACAAACATGGAGCTGCATCAGGAATTTCCCTTAGAATTTGCTTCTGTTCTGAATTCACTTCCTCCCAATCCACCTGGATAGAGGAAATACCTAGAGACAAAATGGGAAAGCGAACAAGGGCTATATTTTATTTTACAGTTTCTCTGTAGGAAAAATGATAGTAAAGGCAAAAATTCAGACTGTGTTGTGTTTGCCAATGGACAGAGGTTGGTGCCATCTACAGCTGGCTGGCAGGAAGAATCCAGCCACTTGCAACCAGGTTATGATCCGTCTTAACACAGGTCTTTATTCACTACGAAACTTGAGAAACGAGCAACTGAGAGGGAAAAAAATGGGGACAGAGAGGAATAGACGGATGAAATACAACTGATGCAAGCAGGAAGGACAGAGTTTTGGAGTTTTTTTTTTTTTTTTTAACTTAAAGCTTTCCTGCAGGAAGCATCATGGATCTTGATGGTTACAAAGTGGTTCAAGGGCTAATTGCTTGTTGGTCTCTACCTCCAGGTTACCTTCAGGTCACTGCAAGATCTGTGACAGGAAGAGGGCTCTAGCCTTCCACAAGAAACAGCCTTTGGCTGCTGGTGCTAGCATAAGACGACTGAATCATTTGTTGCAAGCTCCTCTTAGCTGCTTAAACTGACTCAGTTGTTTTCACTCCTGCAGAGGTATTGCAAGTACCTTCTGACCCCAGCAAAACTTCTTCCGTCTCTGCATTATTCAGTGTACAACACCTGCAACACACCACACACAAGCAGCTGAGAACCTCCAGTCACAGCCTGAACAGTCTCCAAAGATGTAATCTCCACAAGGGAACTTGAAAACGCCCACCAGGCAAGCTGGCCCTGCCATATTGCTGTCCACACCTCCTCCACTGACCCATGGTGTGGTAGAATAAGCTCCATCTGTACCAACGTATGAGCCACCATCCCAGTTCTGGTCTCCCTCCCATGGTGGCAGGGTGCTTGGCCCTGCAGGCAGGACCATTTTTTCCCCACACTTCTTACAGGGCATTTCCAAAGTTATTCCTGTCCCTAGGAGTAATTGCTCACTGAAGTTTTCCAATGCAACATCTACAACATGTGTAGGCTCTAACAGTCCTGAACACTTTGTACAGGGATAACAAGAGCATCAGACACAGGCTATGAGCCCAACTCACTTTATTTGGTAATTAGAGAGCTGTTCTTCCTGGGCTGTCCTCAGGAGAGCGAGTGGATGTGAGCACTGCCACCCAGGAGAGCCAGGATACTGGAAGCAAAGCTGTTCTGTTTCCAAGTCTAGGAGGTGTTGAAGCCATGTTTTATTAAAACTGCATCCCCAAAGGAACACACAGATCCTGCATTAACCTCTCCTCCTATTCAGAGATTTCTGAATTTGCCAAGCCACCCAGGTTCCATTTCAAAAACTCTCCCTCCTTTGCCCTCCTTGGCAGTCCTCAGAAGAGTAGTCCTCAGCTGTGCTGGGAGGTCATACAGTCTTGCCCTGTCACCAGCCATGCGCAAAGCAGCTGAGCTATCTGGGTATTGGTCAACCGCTTCTTAGAATCAGCAGCTTGATTGCATRCACATTATCATGCAGGCAACTATCTCCTGCTGCCAGTCTGCAGCTCAAGAGTCAACAGCCATCATAGAGCAATTCACAGAGATCAGTCCTTGCCTCAACCCTTTCTGGATTCAGAGGGTATGTATCTGTGTACCCAAACATACATCTCTAATGGAATGGGGAAGAGAGCACCATGAAGGCCTGCAGTTGGAATACCCTGTTCCCATAGCCAGAACAGCTTATTTAGCCCACAGCTGGCCCTTGGGGCTGGGGGAGGAGAGGGGAGCCTTCGGAAAGAGGGCTGGCAGGGTCTTTGCAAGCTGCATTTGGTTCAGAGCCCATAGATTGAGCATCCCTGTATTAGAGGATGAAAGTTGGGTCCTTTACTCACCCTAGGTAAATATTACGAGCTCAGCATTCCTATGAATGTCAGAACATTGAGACCAGCCAGCCAGCGAGAACTACAGCATAGTTCAAAGACCGGTTAATTCAAAGAGGACCTCCTTGGCTGCAGGGCCTGACCTGTCCAACTCTGAGCACTGTCATCAGATTGTGTTTTGCCTGAAATAGAAACTTTCTAGATTTAGCATATGCATTCATCATAATTAGATATGGATATAATATACATACATCTCTCATATATAGCATATATATCATATCATACATATTGTATATCATGGAGTACCCACAGTGTCTTTGCAACTCTCCACTCTGCCTGCTGTGATGCAAGGATGAAGATCCATGCCTTCTGCCTCCCAGGAAAAGCCCTGAAGAAAGAGGAAAAACAGAGCACAGGCCCTCACAGTCATCCACACTACTATACTGATGGTTCACTCCTGGGCTGTGTTCTGGACCATTCCAACAGTGTGCTCTTAACAGAGCTAAGCTGCAAGCAGTGTGTGCGATGCAGTTTCTGCCACTTGTCTTGGGGGCTGGGGATCAGTTTCCTGCTCACTCTCAGCTGTACAGCTATGGCCTTTGTAGTCACATCCTTAAAGCTCCCCTCTACAGCCACTCTCCTGCATTATAATCCTGTACAATACTGAGCATRGTCATACAAAATCACATGCAGGTAACACCTAAATAGCACAAAGATGATGAGGGCAATTTGCACATTTAAAATCAATGAACCCTCAAATATTTTAATTTAACTGAGATGCCCCAGGACTTCTAAACCCATTTGAGGGTCGCAGGGTGCAGAGGAGGTAACTCCTGTTTGTGCAGGGGTGCAAGGGGTCAGGGAATACCCTTCCCCCCTCCCCAAGTGAGAGAACGGCAGCAAAAAGGCAGTCACTGCTGCAATGAGCAGGCCACCAGCAGGGTCCTGGCAGAGGCACCTGGGACACAAGAATTACAAGTTTTCACAGAATTTTGGCCTAACGACTGTCTCTCTTGAACACACTGCAAATTTTGGAGTAGGAGGGAGCAAGGAGGAAGAACTTAAATGTGGGAGGCAATTATGTTAGCTGTGCCAGACAGATAATAAGACAGATGATCACAGCAGACAATACTCAGGTAGGAAAACTGTCAAGATGCGGATGGTTTCGCAAAGAGGAAAAGCGGAGTTCAGTGAAGTTCAAAAACCAGGAAGCATGCTTTGATTTTTAATCAGGACCAGCAGACCATGCATGTGAACACATACAGACAAGCACTGAAAGCCTCCACTCTGCTCATGCATTTATTCTGGTGTGACCATTTGGAAGTTACCAATGAACTGACTTCTGTTTACCCATGAAAGTTACAAAGAGCTTTGTAAACTGGGTGCAAGAAAGAACAAAGAACCTGTTTGGGCTGTAGCTATTTAGAAACGACGTAAAGGATAACTATAGGACTGGACCCAAGTAGGTCCATAGCAGGATAAGTACTTCATACAGTCATTAAATTATGTGCATCTCCAATAGTCCGTGGGCTCTTCAATTTGAAGAGTGAAAAGAAAGGGCTCATACCCTGTTCAGCTCCTTTTTGATGGATAAAGATAGAAAGGTAATTCCTCAATAATCCCAACCTCTTTCCTTCTGCCAGGGCCCACTGCCCAGCACCACTTATACCTGAGATATCAAAGAACAAGAAGGAAATACCACAACCCAGGTCAAATACTAATCCTTCTCCCCACTGCTTCCCTTGTCTCTCAAAAGACATTGCATAAGGCCAATTGCGCATCATGATTCATGGTTGCAACCTCTAATTTATGATAACTTGTAAGAATGAGGTGGTGACTTTGCCTGTGAACTAAATAGTGTTTTACAGCAAGCAACATTCAACAATGCGCAGGTGCATGGAGTATGTTCTGCCACTGCTCGTCACTCTTCATGGAGGCTGCGCAGAGGAGGAAGAAATACTTTGAGAAATGTTTAGTGAGTGCTCGCAGTCTCCATGGAGACAACTGAGGGGCTCTGCACAGCCAACTCCAGACCATTCAGCTCTTCACATCAGTTCACATCAGTTCAGCAAAGGTGGGGCTGGACACCCAGCCTATGCCTCTTATTCAAGCAGCGCCCACTCCAGCAGCTTGGCAATGTCTGCCTTCTTCCTGGGAGACTGACCATGGCCCTTACCAGTTGGCATACTGGTCAGCATAGGAACCTTCTAGGCCAGCCCTTCTAACCCATTAGGTCCTCAACATGTCAAATTAATGCATGCAACAAGGCTTTTAAAATCTCCTTTCCACAGTTTGAGGCTCCCCACTAATCATTCCCCATTTCTACACCTCTCCCTAATTCAGGTACTTCCAAAATGTTATTGCCCACAACTGGGTGGCTCAGCTTAAAAGAAACAGAAACAATTCTAGAGAAAGAAAAAGCAGAAATGTATATGAAAAAATTAAGTCACTGTCTTGTTAAATTTTCCACTGACAAATTCCCTTATTGCTAAGCTTGAAAATGAAAAAGAGTAGCACACTAGAGGTGATAGAAATCACAGAAATGAACCCTCCTTATATGGAAACTGCAACAGGTTTGTGTTACAGGATTCACCTTTACCATAGCAGCATTGACTCTTCCCCAGTACATCATGTTTACTTATGTACCCATTAATTTCACTCTTGACTATTTGCCCTAAATGTCAGTGGTCTGTAGTTGCCCAGATCTCTCTTAAAGGCTTTAAAAATTGGCATTTGCTACCTTCCAGGCATCACATCTATGGCAGTCTTAAATGAGAGCGCATGCTACAGTTAGCTGTTCCCCTCTTCTATTCTTGAGTTCTTCTGGGACTAGTGGGTGAGTACCAGCTGGTCCTGACAACACCCCAGGGCTCTTCTATTTGTTTCAGAGCTTTTTACACAGTTGCTTCCACTTGAGGCAGGTGCTCTGACAAGTCTCAACAAAGAAGGATTCCTGAAAACATTCCCAGTTCCTTTCACAGTGAACACAAAAATTTCATTTAGGTGGCCTCATCTTCTCCAGTTGCTGACAGAGACTGGTAGCCTGCTTGTTCAAGGTACATTTGTAGGTTTAAGTTAGCTTTCATGACTTTCAGCAGTTGCTCCTTAAACTCTTTTCATTTGTATTACCCTGTTTTTCCCATTCCACCTTGTTTCATCTTTACTACCTTCTTCATTTGGACACTTTCAATACCCTCCCTTTTTGCTCTTCAGCCATGCTAACTTCCTTGCCTCTTTTCAATTTTTGGAGTTGGTATACACCTACTGAATCCTTCCCAAATGGTGCAGACTTGCAGAGTACACTAACTGTGAAGACTCTATTCTGTCAGCTGACCCTTTTTGCCTTTTCTTCAACAGCTTCCCCATTTTTATATCATTTCTTTACTGACTTTAAACACAGCTGTGGTAGATTCCTTAGCTTTTGCTGCTCTTACAAGGATATCAAATCAAGTATATTAATCACTGCTACAGACTGGCTTTCCAGCTGGAGAGTTTTGAATTGGATCTTGCACACTGCTCAGGACCAAAGGCTAYATCTCCCCTCATGAGCTAATGAGCTGCTCCATGAATTCATTGGGAACATCTAAAACTTCAGTTCTGTGTCATATACAGTCCTTACATGACCCAAGATTTGCTACTGCTGTAGGCTCCCTGTCCTTTTCCCTTCAGCACATCACAGTCTGTGTTGGCACTGCGGCTAGCAGTTGTAATTTTAGACCCAGACTTACACTCTTCCCAGTGAGACATGAAATTGCAGTCTATAGAAATTGTGTTATTCACTGAGGTTTGTTAACTTGCTTGTCAGAACAGAGGTGGTCAGCCTGCTTTATTCTAAGCTAACATCTCTCTGCTCCATCCCTTGGGCAGCCTGCTTCTGTATTACTTGCATACTTTGTATTGTGGCACCACAGCACCCCACAGATTATCTTTCTTCCAGCAAGTTCCTGGGTTAGCAGCAGTGGAGTATGGGGGCACCCTTGGCCCATGTTGGGTAAGACTGACAAGGGCTGGGGAGGCCAAAGGAAGATGAGAATATTGTTACTTCTTTTCCCCAAGCAGAAAGGAAGGCTAATGCTGTAAGTGTGGGTGACTGCTAGGTGGGAGTTGCAGGCCAACATTTCTTGAATGTTTTTTTCTTTTTTCCACTGGGGAAGAGGAAGAAAAAAATCCAAACCTCTGTAGGCAGACATCACATCATCTTTTGCTTATAGCCAAACAGGGTACAAACTGGACTTTAAGGTTTGTGTTTCTTTTCAAGCCTTCCCCTTCCTGTTTGCTGGCTTATCTGCCACTCTGGGAAGAGGTATTGTGCAGTCATTTCTCACATTTACCATCTGATGACCTACACGACCACAAGTTTGAGTGCACCATGACCCAAGTAATCCTCTCCAGGATCTCTTTCTACCAACCAATTTTCTGCTCTGTATGCACAGATGGGCATTGTTTCTGTTGAAAAACAACGACATCCACCAGGATCCTCAGCAGAAGCAATGGTAGCTCACGCAGCTCTTCCTTTGTGAAAGCTGCAGGGAAGACATATGTGGTAGGATTTCTTCTCAAATCCTGTTTGCTAGGATAGACCACTGGACATTTTCATCTCTGTGGCTTTGTCTTTACTACCAAAAATTTTTCGCGCAAGGTGAAATCTTATAGGAAGTGAGGCACAGTACCGCTTTCACATTAGAAAGCAGGTCAAGTCAAAGCCTGGAAAGTAGACAGTGGCCCAGTTTTCCACTCACCACATCAGCGAGCATGCCATAAGCTGCCAGTAGCTTGCCTTTGCATTTTTAAGTATTTATTTAGGAAATGTACAAAGAGGCCTCCTAAATTCTAGGCATGAAAGATCCCCTTGTTCAGGAAAGGCAGGTCAGAAGCTCATGTACTTCATTCACCCTCTCCCTGCTCCATCCTGTGGACCCCATCTCCTGGATTTTAGGTCATCCATTAGCTCTGTAATGTAATTCAGTGACTTCAGATGCATATGGTCTCTCAGACACAAGTAGAGAGAATTTCCAACAGTTTTAATTAAAATCTAACATGTTTTATAGCTTGTGGAGGTCATGATCTAAGCATTTTTTTTTGCAATAAGATTCTGAAGAAACTCAACTTACTTGGCTTAGGAAGCAGGCTAGAAGAAATTTCGCCATAAGGCAAAAAAGGAGCTGCATAGGGAGAAAGTACAGGATATAGGGAAAAATACTAGAAATGAAAGAGTGGAAGCTGAAAATAGTGGAGTCCAAAGTGGAAACAAAGAGTGAATTTTTGAAGTACTATAAGCGATTATAGGGCACACATTTAAACTAGCATAGCTCCTTCCGACRTCGCACTCCAGTTATGTCACAAATCATTAGACCGTCAATGGGATATCAATCATTGCCACCTGTACAGGAGTTCAACTGCTACATTCCATTTTCCCTGAGCCTTCCCAGTTCAGGGATGACTGTGCCAGTTTCATGGTCTGCAGTGCCACTTACTGGCCACCGAGGACTTGGCAAGAGCACAGCCTTGCTCCGCACCAGTGATGCACTGATTTGCACCTGCCCCAACACCAACACTACAAGGGGAGGAGAAGCTGAATTTGCACCAGCTCCCCCCATAACTTGATGAAGCCACAAAATCCGACTGCAAGCTCCGTTGTAGTGATCCTAAAGAGAGATTGCTAAGTCCAACTTCCACAACAATCCAAAAAAACAGATAAATTAATAAATAAATAAATCACCAACCTATGCGCAGCAGTGTTCACAAACCCCAGTGAACCAGGCTGCCTGTACCTTCACTCATGCATGATCAAGCAAGTGTTAAAAGCAACACAGGCCAGGTGAAAAGCATTAGGAACAAATTTAAACTGAAGGATTTCCCAATACCATGGCAAAGCCCCTTCTAGATGAAGGGCAGGCCCAGAAACACATAATCTCAGAAATTACTATTAGTCTACTAGTTGGACAGAATTGTTTCCAGGGATATGTACATCAAAAGCAGGTCACAGAACTCCACCAATGCCCTGTTTCTCTCTGTGGTGTGTCAAAAATCCAAGCAAAACAGGCTGTGTTCTGTCTAGGTGTGAACTTTATGGTAGTAAGGTTTCCATACTGTTTTTTTAAAGTTTTACCAGCAAGAGGCCAGTGTATTGTCAAAGCTTTCAACATTCCTTCTGAACAGAAAATTCAAATACTTGCCTCTATGCCTTTTCTCAGACTCCAGTTAAAATTTAAAGGGAACAATTTGACCTTCATAATATCAATGAGGATGTCTGGAAAGGGAGAAAAGAGATCAAATAACCCATGTTTCTTTAAGCACATCTTTTATGCATCTACCCTCACTCATGTGTGTTTCAGGTAGACAACTGTGTAACAGTCAAAACTTGAAAAAAAGCGTATTTCAATTTGAAAGCTAGTACACAGAAATAAAAGGTCCTATAAGAGTTGGAAGAAACAGGAGTCCTAATCTATCTTTTTTTTTTTTTTTTTTTTTT
>NW_020450683.1:3517331-3568461 GCF_003343035.1 Apteryx rowi | reverse complement strand
TTTTTTTTTTTTTTTTTAAATGAGAGCTACACAGCATTACGAGTTTTGTCTAAAACTGATAAAACTGGATTGCTAGAATAGGAAAAAAAATTACTAAGGTTGCATCAAGTATATCTTCCCTATAAGAAGTCTAGCAAATTCTCCCTCCTATATGATTGGTCATAACACTTTCAGAGACATTTGCACACTAGGAACAGAAAGTTCTTAAGAAAGATATAGTCATACCTCAAGGACCACTAAACATCCCATGCCATTTTCCAGATCAAGAGTATTTTTGCCTCATAGCACTTCAGAGGGATGGATATTAAACCAAAGAGTATCCTGGAGTATAGAAGAGGAATTTCAACCCTGATATGCTTACACATGTTAACCTGCTGAACTGGTTAGATTTATACATATACACATGCAACAAGCTGAAGAAAAGCTGGGTGACATTTGAATTCGTATCTTCAGTTCTAACAGAGCAGTGTTACTGCTAAATTCCTCATTTATAGGGAGTTTGGTTCTCCTTATGCATCTCAGAAATCCTTACTCTTATAGTAGAACGTTTTACTTCACTATTCACTATATCATTTCATTCATCATAAAAGTGTCGCAGAAACTGAAGTAATGCAATCATCCCCCCAAGGTCTACAATGAAAGGCATTGCTTTCAAGTTAACTGTTGCTACAGTTTATAGCTTTCTGCATCAGAGCAACATTACTGTTATTCTTCAATGGAGAAAACAACAAAAGGATTTGCACATTGAACCGATCGATCTTCTCAGCCCTCTCCCTGCCCAGAATATAATTTATACATAAGGTTTATTTCCAATTCATAGGACAGCTTACAAAGAGCAGGAATTCATAAAATCAACTGCAAAGATATGTTTATTCAGGTGCAATCACAATGCAGTGGATGGCTCCTCATTAGCTAGTAGCTAATGATACTTTCAGGTCAGTTCTGGTTGAAAAGTGCTCCTGTCTCACCCTGCCATTCAGATATTAATCAGCTGTCAGAGAGCTTCAGAAGAAAGGAGCATAGAGATTGGCTGGGGAAAGCAGCATGCTTTGTTATTCACAGGATGGTAAGCCTACAAAGCTTTTAACCTAACATTTTTCAGTAATAGGAGATATGCACTGAATTTTGATTGAAGACAATTACTAATTACACCATCCTCTTCTAATGGAATGAGCTCCCTGCCAGCACACCACATCAGTGACAAAGGTGGAAATGTGTTGAGAGCACTGTATACATTTTACCCCCCATCATTAATCCCACAGAAATGCCAAATCCAGGCATTTGTGAAGACTTTGTTTGAAGAGGTCTAGAGCTGAGTTAAACTTCAGAACTCTCAGGTTCAGGGATTTTGTTTGGTTTTTAATTTCCTTTAAATTGCTAAAAATGTTTGTTGTAGAATTAACTATAATCCTGCTTTCTTAGTTCAGCCTCCGAAAGGATCTCATGCCAACTCCTGAACTTACAGTTCTACAGTGGTTTTTTTTAGGAACCACTCATTCCTGCTGCTCAGCAACACTACTGTAACATAGCATGTGAAAAGGAATAAGTGTGGGGGAAAAAAAGAGTGTCTTTTTCAGTCTGGTAATGTCTTGCACAACTGAAATGAAAAACAAAGCCAAACTGGAACTACATGACATGCCAGAACACTTTTATAGAAGAACAGGATTTTCTTAATACATACATGCACACACTTGAATTCTCACCTCTTGAAAACACATCTCTGCTTGCATTCTAAAGGCCACCTTCCCCATTAATATCTGAAATCAATAAAATGGAATATTGCAAACACAGTGAGGTGCTGCACATTAAAGAGCACTGGGTGCATTCTGTTCTCTTCTTATTCCTCCTTTTAAATAAAAAGTAACAGGCCAGGATGAAGCCAAACCCTTGTTAATCATGTAAGTGCAAGGTATCTTACTCTGTTTTATATTGCTGAAAAATTCCTGTAGGATTCAGCGCTTCATAGGAGTAAAAACACGAGATCACAACTTCTAAATTTTTTTCATTTTTGTTTTCCAAGCATCCAGAAATAATGAATTGTGCTTCATGAGAAATTTCTTCAAGTTTGCTTAAAATGGTTTTCCCTCTGATTGGTAGCATAAGGACACTTCAAGAAAATACTCAAATAAAAACTGTAAAAAAAACTTCTGCATTTTGACATGGCACCTTAAAATAAAAGCTCCCACCCAAATAAAATAGTTACAAGTTTCTCTCCTCTTCTCTTTCACTGGGGACAAGCAACATATGAGAACACTGAGACCCTTTGAAAACAGCCACAAAGTAATGACTTCAAAAGATGTTTATTAAAAAACTGGACATTACAAGAGGACCAGTAGAAAACAAATTATACAATGCATGCGCAGTTTCCAGTACACTGTATAGAACAAGAGAGAAGACTGCAAATACATGTGCCACACCCACCTGAAATTTTGGTATGCATGTATTCCACTCCTCAGATCACATGCCACGACAGGCAGATGCTGGAGCTTTTCTAGGAGAAGACAGTTAATCCGTGGTATTTTTTACATTTACTGCAAAAGTATAGAGTGTATACAAAGTTTTAATAACAGCTAAAATGAGATTCACATTCAAGAATTTCTACATCACTTTTTTTTTTTAAGTTATGGCATTAGTAGCAGTACTATTAGTACTTCCTAAAAATATATTTTTTTTTGCTTCAAGTTCATCTGGATTTCAAGTTCTTATGCTGCATTATGCCCCATTAATAATACAATCTTGCTTTCTACACGATTCTATCTAGCAAAGCATATCTGAGACTATTTGCTGTGTTATTACCCAAGTCAGAAATCCAAGGTCTTAAACACCTGTCAAAATAAGATTTAAAGGCAAGTCCTTTGTAACCTAAATCAGAGAATCGAGATACATACTAGCTAAAGCTTCCATTAGGCTTCAGAACAAATGCTACCTAAACTTGACTGAAAACAGGAATCCCATTACTTGTCTTTAAAGCACAGCTAATAGAAAGCACYTTTTCCTTATCATAAAGCAGAGAGTGGTATTTGTCAGAAGTCTATATATAGACAGAAATAAATGAGCACTAGCAACAAGATACTTTTAGCAATAAGCCCTATACAGACACTAATTCTCAATTAGGAAAATATATACAGAAAATAAATCACTGAACAGACTGAGGAACAGACCCAGATGCAAAGTGTCCAAAGGGTTGAGAATACTTAGGAAAAGGCTAAAAATCTAATTCTCAGATTGGTGTCTTTTCCTCCCCAATGCTAAAAACACGCTCTGTTTCTTTAGTTCGTCATGGTATCAGCAGCTTTCTGATCGTTCCGAGATCTAAGAAATATTTAATGAATGTATTAGAAAAAGTCAGAACATATTAACTATTGAGGGCTTGGTTGTCCCCCCCACTTTTAAACTCACCTTCTTTGTTGCAGAGCAGCTCTTAGATATGCTGTAACTAAAGACAGACATTTTTATCAACACCAAAATATTAACTGAGAACAGAGGAAACCATGGCCAAAAAGCTCACGGCACCTAAGCCTTCCTCAGACATGTCAGACTACAGGAATTTGAGACGAGTACCTGCCATTAGCATTCATATCGCAAGTCCAAGCTTTAGTGCCCATCACAGTGGCTTTCATAATCTAAAAACAGACCAGAGTTGAAATAATTAAGACTTCATACAGGAGGAAGGTATTATAACACAGTACAGGTTCTCTAATCCTACATCAAGACAAATAGGAAGCTGGCATTTACCAGATAGAAAAGCAGCAAACAAGATTTTTCTTGTAAATGTTAAAATAATGTGAATAAAACAGACTTCATAATCCAAGGAAAGTTTCTGCTGCCCTATTCATTACTGTGGTCAAGAACTTCACTGAAATGACCAGAGTTTGTAACTTAAATATGAAACTAGCTAAAAGTGTCACAAACACAAGCAGTATAAAAAAAATGCAGATAGAATTAGAAGGATTTACATTATTATCCTGCATCTCTAGAATTGTAAAGGCAAAGGTAAGTCAAGTGAAGCAAGACATTTGTTTTACATGCTATCAAGCATCCTGAATTACTGAGGTATGCTTGGAAAGATCCTGGTCAGTTCTTAAAAATATGCTAAAACTATTTCAAACTGTACAGTTGCCTATAAACTAAAACAAGGGGCTTAAGATTGAATCTGGAAGCTAGAAAGCAGGCAAAGGTCAGGTGAGTTATTGCTTCACCTCATTAAAAAATGTGACATCCTGCCAGAGTTAGTTTAAGCTATTTTAGACTTCAGTCTCTGATTACCAATTTGTATAAGGCTTGGTCCAGGATAAATGAATAAATAGCTATGTTTATTGGCTTTAATGTTTAGGCTTTTTTTCTGTTTTATTTATTTTTTCCTACTGTATTTTGGAAAATTCTTTTAAGCACACACAATACAAAAAACTCAACTACTATGGAACAGATTATTTTTTCAAACTGCCTATTAAGGAGACAGGAACTGTTCAGTCAAAAATGAATCAACCTAAATATTCTGAAGATAAAATGGAATGCAATAGTCACTTCAACATGTCTATATAGGCATTTCATAAAGTCCTACTGCTGTGACATTAACTGGCATTTACTTACTCTTCTTTTTAGACAAATCTACTAGAACAGGCAAGGTTTTAAAAAACGAAATGAATCTGATGTACTCACATGAATGACAAACACCCAGGCTGCAAGTTTTCTTGTTGCCTACAGAAGTCCAAGTGATAACACCTGCCAACAAGGCACAGCAGGAGGCAAAGCATCACCAAACTCCACTGGGAGCACCTTCTAAGCATAATGGCCCAAAGAAGTGAAGGCACAAAAAGACCACCAATTTTGGAGAAATTATGAGTTTCTAGATTCCTCAAGAGCTATCTGACAGCTGTGATCGCAACATGCTATTTCCCTAAAAAAGGAATGAAACCAAAGAAATCTTCCTTTCTTGGACCCTAAGGAGATAAGAGTTTGCTGAGACATATTGCAAAGCTAGTCTGATGAGCCAGCCCAGGCTCAAGAGAGATCAAGGGATCTAGAAGAAAAACCATTCCCTCAAATGGTTTCAGCCAAGCAAATTAATTGTCCCATAAAGAAGCAATAGCTGATGAGCATCTGTCACAGAAGCATCAGTCTCATTCCTTCATCACTTACTGTCCTCCAAGTAACAGAGCAAAGCCATGATCCAAAATAAGTGAGCAATATCCTTGTCTGACTCTCAAAACACAGAGCAGTGACATTTCCTTTTGAAAGGCAACAAAATGCCTGGCAGTGAAAAAAAAAATAAAGTGAAAACAAACAAAAAGAACAAAAAAGGAAGTCGTATCTCCTTTAAGCAGTACATGTATCAAAGAAAGTTTTTAAAGTGGTCTGCAAAGCTTACATAACATGTATCAGGTAGACAGAAGTCTGAATATCTGATATCCTTAGAGACACARAGCATGTCTACACCCATACCTGTGGTTAGGCATTAGATCCTACTGCTCGACAATGGATAGTTCTTTTTGTTACCTTCTCAAGATATGCTGGGACTCATGCTCACAGCTCCTCTTCCATCATGACTGGCTCATGAGTACACAGGACTGAGCACAGGTAGCGCCAGCTCAAGCCCTCATCCRTGTAAAGTCCTAACAGAGAGAAAACACTGGAAGGGCTGAGGAAGAAGAGTGCGACTGCAGGAATGGATATGTGAACAAAAGATTTAAAGAGCTCTTTTGATAAGTAGCTTCCCAGTATTTAAATGACGGTCAACGTGTATATGCATACTACATGCAACTTAAGGCAGGAACACCCACTAGCAATTACCTTCAGTCTCACTTCATACCTACAGATAGTCTGTAGGTATAAAGCTCACTTAAAGCAAGCTGAACTCTACATCTAACCTAACTCTATGGGTCATAAGAAGTGTAATTTGCATCAAACAGCTGATTATCATACCTAGGACCAGACAGACAGTATGAGCTGAAGTTTAGGACTGGTGAATAAGCTTGTCCCCAAAGGGGAAAGAAGAGCAAGACTGAACCGTAATTTCTGAAGCAGTTAGCTTCAAGTGAGCTAACAGAACAAAATCCCAGAGCCAATAAAGGCTTGATATACTCCCTTCTGCTATCTCTTGCACAATTCTGGCAGATGGAAATTATTCTGAGGCTGGAACTCAGGAGCAAGCTGCAGTCTGACACTAACAAATTCCACAGATGGACCTGCGGCTCCCTTTTGGTCATGAGGGAAAGGTGCCAAGAAATCACAGGGTCACATCTTTAATGTGTGCATAACTGTACCATCAAATAACTAATTTAATCATAGACATTAAACCCATTAGCAAGACAGCACTCCAGAGCGAAAAAGACTTCAACAGAAGTCTTTAGAGTCACTGAAGCAACATCCAAGACATGCAGTGACACCTCAAACATTCTTTAGCACAGCCATACCTCAGGCGTTAACTGAGGCTCAGTAAGTGATATCAGGAGATTCTGCCAGTATCCATGGAGAAAAACCCACCGAAGGTAGTAAGAGGGCTGACAAGCTTTTACTTATTGCAAACATAAGTTGGGTACAAGGCCGGAAGGCTAAGTTCTGAGAAGCCATCATGAGAAGAGGAAAAGGCCACAGTCCAAAAGAGGAAGCACAGATAAACAAGCAAGAACTCCACAGCAAAACATATCAAGAGGAAAAAAGCACAACTTAAGACAAGAGCAGGAAATTCCCTCTCACCAGGCTCTTCAGAGGAACCGGAAAGGAACCACATATACTGGGCCTTAACATGCTTGTGAACAAAGCAGGAGAAGCAGCAGGTATAGGTGACTATCAATACTGCAAATGTAAAAAATAACCCTTCTGTCTCATATGATAAAGCATATGGTAGATGTTCCCGGGAACCATTTAAGCTCAGAAGAGAACCACTATAAGCACTAGACATATCCCTAGTAGTAAAGGAACTTGTAAGATGAAAATACATGTAAATTAAAGCCTGGAAAGGGAATAAAGGAATAAGGAGATACTACTGAGGTTTTATCTTCTAGAATGTGAATCTTTGCTGGGAAAAGCCACTTAATTGTGGAATTCCAGAAAACATGGAAAATGGTTTTAAGTATCTCCACAGATGCGGAACCAGGAATTCCATTTATGTATACAGTCAGCCCTCTAATTTGGGGGGGGGGGAATAAAAAAACCAAAACACCCTGCAGATGCGGGGACACAGACAAGGTTTTATGTTGAGCCACCTCACGTCCTCAGGTTTCTGAGATCAAGCACAATATGAATATGATCATATTGCTTTCAAGGCCAGATCTAAGCAGGAAACAGCTTAGATACTTTTGTGAATGACCTGACATAATATAGCCTTATTAGACCCGAAACACATGACAATGCAGTGCAGCTAGCCACAGTTTAGTAGGACCTTAACAGCTCCATGCAGGCTCCCTCAGGTAACCCTTCTTCACCTCCTTATCACATTCCATAATAACAGCATTATTCAAGACATTCCTTCTCACAACTGTCTAGATATTATGGTTTGATAAATTTGTGTATTTTTTTCTACACTCTGGAATTTTGTACTGTTTGATTTAGAACTTACTAATACTTCCACATCCAGAATACTAGCAAAATATMAGAATAAAAAAAACAAGCTGGGAAAGCAAAACTTTTACCACTGCAAGGGGTTCTAAGGCCAATAAAGAAAAGTAACACCAGTATCTTACCAATCTTCATCTTCCAAGGGTCTGCCCCTCTCTATCCATAAGATGCAATACTACGCAGTTCTTAGTGAGAGGATCAATGAACAAAACAAATACCAGAATTACTCTTTTCTATCTTCCTTCTTCTCTCAATCCAAATCATACACTAAAAATGTAGGCACTGAACTGTTTCTGGGAATATGACTGATTATCATTCTATTCTGCCTTTCTTGTCACATGGTATCACAAAAATTCATGTTATCCTTGCAAAGAAACAAGTTTCTCAGAATGCACACTGAGAAGACCCAGGTGTCCCACAGAAAGGTGTTTTCAAGCAAATGTAGTAGGCAATGATATAATTACTTCTGTTTCACTTCCACTAAAAGCTAATTAAGACTCAAGCTTCCCAAACACTTCCAGTTAAAAGTACACAAACTCAGGAGAAACCATATTCAATGTGGTGTTTTTTCTAATGTTTGCAAGGAGAATCAGTTGTAAAATATGTAGGTATGAGCCAAGCCTTCTGACAGAGTGCTGACTGCAGTGCACGATGAACCACAACCACCGTTGAAAGGGATGGAGGCTAAGTCCAGGAAACCTATAAAACACTTAGAAAGGGAAAAATATTTTTAAAAACACAACAACAAATACTGAAACAAACCAGAGATTCCTATAATCATCTATATTCATTTCTSTTCCTGTCAGGTACTTTTTAACTGGGGTTGCAAAAGGGACATTAAAGAGTCATCAGTCACTCCAGAAYGCCCATCAACTAGAAGACTCAGCTGAACAGCACTACCTATTAAAGCCTTAGCTACAGCACAGTATTGGAATGCCAAAATTTCTTAAATCAGAATACAACTCAAATTTGTGTATTAAACTCTAAGAAGCATTTAAAAAAATACTTCAAATAAAAACTCTGCTTGACCTATTCTAATTCAAAAAGCATTCGGCCAAAATTAACTTTGATGTGAGCAGCAAAGTACAGCTGCTGATTATACAGGGCAAAATTTAACCAAGTTTACACTGATACCAAGTTTACAAACATACTACACAGCACAAGAAACCATGATGCTATTGATATTTGTGTGCTACTAATCCCTTTCCCCCATTTACTGTCCTGCAAAACAGCAGCCAACGGATACATCAGTCAATGAAAGCAGTCCTGTGCAGCACAAAAGCTGATGAACACTTCCATTCTGTAAGCCTGCTTCAGTTGCCTGCCATTATCTACAGCATTTCTGCATGCTACAACTGACCGTACAGTACCCACAATTTACTTAAATATTTTACAAGTTTTCCATAAATTCAAAAACATATATAGGATACTACTTATTTGAAGCTGTGATCCAATTTTAGTATAACAGTGTACCTACTGAGACTGTAACACTAGATTGGGCATAAATGCAGTGCTAGGAATCAAATATATTCAAAAAAGCCTGCAATCAAATTTCTTCAGTGGTATAAAGACAGATAACTTACCAGCCAGCTCAGTTCATATGGCATCGTGAATATCCTTCAGGGAATATGAGAGACGAGACGGGAACAGAAGCTAAAACATTATTAGTAGGTAAGAGGGACCAGGCACTTACATACTAAAGATACCAAATGAAAATACGAGGTTTAACTTGTCTGGAGCTTAATTTCTGGTTCCTGTTTAGTCAAGTACCATTTCTAAAATATCTTATTTTATTTACACAAGTAATTGACAGAATAATGATTTTATACAGCCGTAGGCTTTTGCTTTTCCTTTCATTCTACCATCACTCATCATCTTCAAGACAGTAGCAACACACCTGCACTGACTGAATTGTTAAGATGACAGGATTGAACCATATGAGTAAAATGAGCAAAGTGACTATGTTTTATCACATACTACAACTCCATTTTCATCAAGCAATTTTATCACCATAAGTAATTGCAACCATGCCCAGTCTTTTGGTATTAAACCCTGATTAAATTGTTTTCTAGCCAAAGTTTTTCAGTCTCAATTTGGAACAGAGAAGATTTACTGCTTCCTAACAAGCAAGGGCTCTATGTAYCAAGAAAAGGTCTGTCTGGTCCAAATCAGTGTGGCCTTGCCAGTCCCACTCTTCCTCCTGTAGGTCCTCTTGCGTGTTTATATATCACAGTTCTCAGTGCACAGAGGGTTCATAAATTCAGGCATCACCATCTAATTTTCACCTACCAACAGACACAGTATCTGCCAATAGAGAATCAATGTGAATTAGAGAGTCCCCACATTCCTATAATACCAAGAGCAAAGCTCACAGCCTCACAGCTCAACTGTATCTACTGCCAATTCCAGCTTGGTATCCGAAAGATACACAATTTTTAATATTAAAAAGGAGTTGTACCAAATATCCTTGTCATCTGTCCTGTATTAATTTATTCATTGTTGGAAGCATCGTAAGAAATACAGAATGGTTAAAGAGATAGTAAATACACGCTTCTTTGTATTTCAAGCTTGTGGGACCCCAACCTGAGACAGAAGCAGCTATGGCAGACAGCACAGATATAATTATTTACTTGCTACTCTTCTGTTGGTTATCAAGCCTACGAGTAGCATGTCACTTTTGAAAGTTCAGATTTCACACCAGAGAAGAGAGCTGCCATCACTGCCATGATTTTCCATCACTACCATGATCTTTTCCATACATACCTGCAGAGCAGCTTGTCTTGTATCCTTACTCAGAAAGGGTTCACTCATTCTAGTGGGACTAATGGAAATGAAATTGCAGAGGAAGAGGAGGTTAAAATGGAAAGGTACAATCCACTACAAGTGTTCTCTTAAAAAGAAGCAGATATTACCTTCTTAAAAACTGTCTTCTCCCTACCCAAATACTGCTGCCACTTTGTCCCCAATTCTCATATTTAGAAAATTTTAGACTTAAGGACACACGACAGAAAGACTGCATCATTGGACCATATCAAATTTTTTTTAATGCAACTTTGATGCTACTGCATGTGCTCCTTTGACTGCACATGCAAAATTCTCCTGGAACCATTTATTGCGATCTAGGATTTTCAGAGATGTCTTCATATGCCTTTCTACTTCAAAAGTGTGAGATGACTTTACTTGCCTGACTTCTAAATCTCTGAAGTGAAAAGTATCAGGCACTCTAACAAAGCCTATTGTTTTTGTGATGAGCACACTGTTGGGAAGGAAAGCTGACTCTTTCCAAGAGCACACACAGTCCAAATATGTTCTTCAGATACATTATAGGGAGACTCAAGTCAGACAGCAAGATCCTCCAATGTGCTGTCTGAGTACCAGCTGCTGCTACAGCACTGAGTTAGATGGAGCACAGTCCTTCTAAAAGATCTTGTCATGCACGAGAGGTGCCATGCCTTGACATCTTTCCATTCTTTGGGTGGAATGCCCCAACTCACCCACACAGACCTGTGCTGCTTGCTTTACTCCCCATCTTCAGCTGGCAGGAACAGCAGATACTATCTCCAGCATGTGCATCCCACTCAATCACTCATTCTTTCTACTGCTGGTATGTGGGCATTACTGCCAGATTTTTATTTTTATTTTTAAACCTCAAAGGGAAACCTACAAAACAAGAACTTCCCAGCTGTTGTCCTCAACTGGGTAAACATCCATCCTTACCTTCCTGCACTTTAAGCTGAGGACTTGTAATCATCTTACCCATTTCACTGTTTTAGCCTTCTTGCTCAATTTCTGCCAACTTCTTTACGGCCTCCTTGACTTAACTATTCATTCAGGCAGGCACTGGTTACTAGAATAAGTAACAGGGTAACATGGCCACATGCAACATCAAGAAGAGGTAACAGACATGCTCTCAGTTTGTAAATTCAGACTCACTTAAGCATTCCTTTTCTAGAAAGTCACATGCTGATGGGATTCACCAGTAGGTTGTTATATGAGGTTATAGGAGTCACTCTCCTATGGTATCTGCTTGAGACCACAGTTCTTTGAATGAACACCAAAAGCAGTATTCTGGCCCTTCCCTAGCTATCATTCTTAACCCCATTAAAAAACTGCACTAAAACCAAACCAGGAAATAAAATTTTAAGYGTTAAACCAGATCAGTTCCCCAATGCAGCCTACAGCACTAGCACAAGAAACGCCTGCATTAGAAAGGACTGTTTCTTGCACTGGCAAACTCAAACATTTGTAAAACCGTACCAGTAGATACTCATCTATTTTAGATGAGATGAACTATTGTTTGGAAGAACTTCCATCTCAGCTAGATAGCTTGTCAAATGTGGGCACCTGAAAATTAACTGTCTAAACTAGAGCTGATGGATACACCTTGGTCCATAATCCAATATGAATTAAATCATATTACCATTATTATTTCTGCTAAATACCCTGTTTTAGGCCTACAGCACAGCACCACACACCAGAATAATTCTGGAAGAGGAAACAGGAAAAAGGGAAAGCCAGGCTAGTTCCAAAGTTCAGAGCAAACTCTAATACTTGGCTGCTGAAGTTTCTTCAGATAAACAGGTCTTTCAGTCTAAACCAAGTCAGGACGAACTTCCCAGAGTTGACCAAGAGAAAAGAAGGAGTTATACTACTATATAGTATGATCCAGAACTTATATATTCCAATAAACCAAGGATATTAGGGCAATATGCCTCTTTAGCATCTGTAGTAGGCTTGCACTTGTACATGATACAAGTGTGAGATAGGCACACTATCTCAATTTATTTTCCTGGAACACTGGATTCAGCAAATGTGCAGTTCATCACTTCATACCGGTTAATGTATGTGGTTAATGTGTGTTAATGTACTGGTTAATGTGCATCATTTCATACTGGCTAACTGACACCTATGTACGATGTTAGGAAGGGCAGGACAGGCATAAACTGTATGGGTTTTGTTCTGCTGTTAAGTTACAGCAAAAAAATTTTGGCTTAAAAGCCAAAATGCAAAAGCATAGAGGCAGGGAGAAAAGGTCTATTTGTGTAAGATAATGGCTGTGTGCATGTAGTTTCACACTGCGGTTTCATTGAAAGGAAATGGGTGGTTAAGAGATGAATAAATATTCATCTAAAACACCACACTGTTGATGAAAAGTAAGGTTTTACTCACCTCTGAAAACTATTTGACCATCTTCCTGTTATGGCTGTACTTTAATAGATGGGAATTCTTAAAGACTCTACAAGTTGCATGGTTCAGTGCTGCTTTTATAGTGGTATGGTGACACTATGGCAAATTCCAGTGACAACATAAAAATACAATGCAAAAAAACTTGGGGTATGCTTGAGTTAACCATATTCATATGCTTGCTGATTAAGGATTTGTTCACAAACCCAAAATAAAATACATTTTTGAGAGTTCTCCTATACAAAGCCCACTTCATGCCAGAGAGAAGGGCTGCAGAAGGAAGACAGTGTGATAATGAGAGTGGCAAGATCCCTAAGTTCACTGTCACTCTCTTCCACTGAGAACTCTCCTGGAGGTCTCTGAACCTATGGCTCTCTGGAGCACACTGTACGCATCTCGTAGCTCTCCACAATACAGAGTCAGAGTCTGTGGACAGTAAGCCGAAAAGATTAGACGCTACTCTTGTACTTCATATGTTCAAGCATTACTGCCACTTCCTGTGCAGTAGGAAGTCTCCCATTGCTAGTGAGAAATGAATGAATTCAACTTTGTTCATGAGAAGGACTTATATACAATCAAATACAAAATATTTATTCTGGACAGCCAGAGCAAGCTACATACTTCACTGCTAAGACTTGCATAAGTGAGAATAAACTCCATTAATGAAGAAAATTACTGGTTAACAATAAAAGTACTGTCATTTTAATATATAGCTTTCTTTTTCGTGTTTTCCTAAAGGTCAATCTTTCTGTAGAAGTATTTGGTAGAAATCTTTCCTAGCTAATTCACCTCAACTCTTCCCTCTCATATAAATATCACTGACAGGAGCCAACAGAAAGTTTTTATGCTAGAAATACTGGATTTGTGGACACATGCTTTCAGTTATACATGCTAGTCAATACCAAAAATTTAACAATTTTTCTCCGTCTGTCAAAATTCTCTGTCTTGCAGGGAAAGTCATCATGTAAACCTAAGTTATCATATCTCAACTCTGAAGCATTTAAATTTATGGCTATTATATAACTAAAGAACAGAAAAATCTAAACTGGTGTAAAAGTCCAAGTGAAAACAGTAAATTAAAGGAATAAGTATTCTAAATATTGCCTCTGAGAAGGAGGATGGAGATTCCAGACAAGGGATTTGACTCTAAACTCTCAACGTTATACTCTAAACTTCGTGCTATAACAGAAAATCACTGACGTTTAATATATTTCTTAAATGTATTCAAATTTAACTAGATGTCCATTATTACTATTTCCTGTTTTGTTTTGTTTTTTTTTGGGGGGGGGGGGGGGGGAGGGAGAAGCAACCACTAAGATACATGTATTTACCTGTTACCTGGGTTCAAATATCCCTGACTGACAGAGTCATCTCACTCTTGAAACATCTGATGGCCTCAGGAGGTTCTCAAGCTGAAAGTGATTCTATAACACGTTTCATTTGATACAGCCCATTAAATGTCTTAGAACACATTTAAAAAGCAAAAAAGAGAAGGTTTAGCCAAGTGTGAGGTAAGTACTAGACAGCAGCCCTGGTGGTATGACAGCTAATCGCACCAACTATTAGCTGGACAAATGCATTGCTTTTCCTGTGTGTAAAAACATTGCTATTCTCGCACTACACTTCAAGATTTTTTAATACACTATAAAAATCACTTTCAGATAATCAAGTACTTGCATGTTAATATCTCACTTCAGCAGCTTCTATTGATACAGCTAGACATCTGATGTTCCTTAGGTGCTTCTATTTTAAACCTCAGTTCAGTTACTAAAAGAATTTTGAAACTATTTCCAGTGAAAAGGAAAAAAMAAACAAACAAACCCAACATTCAACATTCTTGAAACTGCCTCTCACATCTGAACAGTCTTCTGAAATTTGGAGGATACATCTTCACTGCAGGTACCCTAATCTGGCCCAGTGAAATAGGTTTAATTTATGGCCTTTAGACTTCCCATGCTACACTGCATACCTTTTTGAATACACTCATAAGGCATGCAGTTGAAGACACCTTTTTGATACGTGAGGAGAGACTAAAAACTATACAACTAAGAGTCAAATAGCAAATAAAAGAGAAAAAAGCCCATTTAGTTTTATGGATCTCAGCTACAGAATTTACAAAGGGGGAAACAAATGGTGAAATATTTCATGTTCACAAAGAACACAAAAGAAAATGTACATATTTTAATGTTGCRTTGACATGAAGAATAATGTATGCTTATTTGCATAAAATGGACTAGTTAAAAGCAAAATTAACTTCACTAAAACACAAATGTCTACATTCCTGTGTAAAAAATATGGTTGAGAAATGCTGACATAATTAGTAACTTAAGAAAAATCTTATGCTTCATATAGATAAGGCAGTAATATCAAAGAAATGCAAACAAAAAAATCCTACAGTATTTTATGACATTTAAGTACAACAGCACAAAATTCATATGAAAAATAACAAGGTCCATACAAACAAAATTTGAACCTTGCAACTGAACTTTGTATTTGTGGCTTGCTAGCTATACAGATCCAAGATACTGCAGGCTGCTGCCGCAGATAACACTTTTTCTCTCTGTCTCTCTCTCCAAGCAAAGATGAGCAGATGCATATATCCAATCAAAGAAGAGACAGTAAAGAAAAATCAGAAGAGAGAAGCTATCAATTAAGGCGTTAAGTGTCTTCATTTCTCAGGAACCTTAAATTCATGTCTTTACCAGTATTAATCGGCTTGTACAGTGCCACAGAGTAATGAGAACAGCAAGCAACAAGTTTGCTTCATTTTAACATGGGGTAACAACTCTGGTGGCGGAACACTGCTCTAAATCAGAACGAGGGAAGTAGTTGAGATCTTTTGAGAGCGTGCAAGTTCACTATGGAACACTGCTAAGGACTTAATCTTCAACCTTTACTTTTTCCCCAAGCTAAGTGTTTAGTTCTGCAACGTTCTCCTAACAAAAAGTCTAACCACAAGTCCTTTCTTTAAAGCGTTTAATAAATTAACATCCTGTGAAGTTAAAACAATTCAAAATCAAAGTTATCCCTGGAAAAGCTACAGAAATCCAACACAAGATGTATTTCTAAGACTGGCCAGCTATGAGTTAGTAGGATTCCTATAGTAAACCTCCAAACAATATCTAAAGGAAAATGGGCAGGACAGAAAAACAAATATTTGGAAGGAATGCTTATGATTAAGAATGCTTTTTAATGTTGTGTCTAGCAAGAATTCTACTTTTATTTCACAGCTGTTGGAAAACAGAAGACCATTAAAGGTAGCTGCTGGACTGATTTGGAGTAAGCATGATGGAAATATGAACATCTAAATTATCTAAAAACCCTTTTATGATGTATACTACTACAATTTTGACCCCTCAAAAGTGACCTGTAGTCCTTCAATATCCCAGTTAGCTATTATCTTCCTGACCTAACTTTTTAGCATTTTATTAGATCTTTGGATTCTCAGCTTTAGAGGCTCATGAACACCTTGCCAAATATCTTTTAACTCTGATTTTTTGTGAAACAGCCTGAAGTACACTTCAGATTTGGGTTCAGAACAGAACCCACACTGCAGCAAAAGCAGATGTAGGAACTACCTGGAAAATGACTATGCTTGCAAAAATAGAAAGCAAAAAGAATTCAGAGTTCTTTTACTTTTCCTGGAGAGGTACAAAGCAAGTTTTGTACACAAGTGACTGCAAACTACATGTCTGACTACAACCATCCTTGCCAATAATTATCTTTTTGTCAAAAAGGATCAGCTGTATGTATGTTCTTGAGTTGCTCCATTTCTCAGTAGTGGATTGTTCCATAAATCTGACAGGTTTAAACCTATCTACTGTTGCTACTGCAAATCACGCTGCCATTCTCATATACAGAAGATGATGATGCCCAATATGAAGTGTGCTGTGGACGTGGCCATGTTAGCTTTTCTTGCTTTTTAGTAGATCTGCAAGCACTTAATGCTAATTTAATAGAACTGGGAAAATTCTGAATGAATATTCCACTGATTCTTCAGAGTTTGAGGTAGCCAAGTCCATTTAAACCTGACCCAATCTCACAAGTTATTTCAACTGAGACTAAGTAGTTTTAACTTTTGTAAGCTGTTATAATTTGACACTTACAGGGAAGGGAAAAAATAAAAAAGAAAAAAGGACTAGATTAGAAGTAGCCTTTTATATACTATCCAGCACTGCTAAGATATACTGAAGGCTCAATTCTTCCCAACACAGTCTAACTCCCTTCTGTCTCTCAGGGAAGGCAATCAAGCACTAGATTATGAAATTTTCCAAGAAAGTTGGTCTTAGCATTGCTAACAGTTTGACATATAATGAAGTACTTCAAATTGCTAAACTAGAAAGAAGTAATTTACAGCTGAACATTTTGAGCACTCTTTTCAGGAAAGGGCAGAGGAAGGTCTCTATTGGTTCTCCCACACCCCAAGTAAGTCCTCTGAGATCCCATTTTACAGGTTGCATCAATTTTGATGCACCTAGTCCACCTTCTGAAGGCGCCAAAATTCTCTGCTGTCAGTTTTGAATACTGATCATGTGACAGTTGTTAACTGGAAAATAGATTTGCGCACAGAAACTGTACAAACTAACTAAGCTGGACTGCATTGCTTTAGTTTATAATACAAGTACTTAAAATAAAGCTTTTTTAGCGAGAAAGCTTTTTGCTGCACCCAAAACAATTTTTTATAATAAAAAGCACTTTTAAAGACACTGTTGTACAGTTCTGTCATCAAGCTTAAGAAACTGTTTACTCAGTGCTTCGAGGAAATATTTCGAGGAATATAAGCAAGACTAAAAAGTCTTCATAAAAACCTCTTAATGAGGATTACTGTGTAAACCAAAAGCCCAATTCACTCTGCGAAAGTCACTGACACGTACCTGCTTCCACAGACACGCACCTGCTTCCACATCGGGGGAGCCTTTGAAACAGGAGGAGGTCCTCTTTTGAGCACTTGCTTGCCCAAGGGAATGTAGCCTCTTTCTCTCTTAAGGTATCAAGGTATGGAAAAGTGCCCTCTAGTGACTAAAAACATGACCCAGTTTAGGTTTCAACTTACTTATTCAGTAAGTACATTGTAAGGGTTTATATGTAAAGCTTTAAACGAAGCAAAATCCTGTAACAAGCAGGAAGATTCCTCAAGTTATATTACTTAACTTTTCTAGGTAGCTTATTGGTATCAAACATGTCTATACATCCCAGCACACAAAACCATTACCTTCTTTCACTGAACACTGCCAAAAGTACTCCCGATGCTCAGAAGCTCTTGATGAAACTCAGAAGCTTTTCAGAAGTTGATAGACAAGAACTAATCCTATCTACTAGTCCTTTGCTAGCATGCRGGTATAACGTAAGTAGCAGCCAGACAACAGCCTAACTAGTCTGTGCAAGATGCTAAGTACACTGCTTTGATCTCCTCAACACAGCACTCAAACTGGAAAGGTGAGCAGCGAACAAGTTTAGCAAGATAAAAACAAGTTTTGAAAAGGCCTAAAACTTAGCAGATCTTAGTTCTGTGCAATTCACCAAAGACCAGAGATAGGACATTAGTCAATTTTCAAAAGGATGTACATCCCTTCAACAAAATTTGAGCTGAAGTGTCCCTGTGCACTTATGCATGTGGCCGTAACCAAAGGCTCTCCTATTAGCATAATACAAAGATGTTAAAGCCTGTCCTTTACGCTAATACTGATCATTTGGATCAGACAATTTAGTTAAATTTAAGAAGGAAACGTGGAATCTCCTAACAGATTTAACAGATGGCTTATATGCCTCTCACAAAGCTATTCTTATTTGATGTACAATACCTAGAACCAGTCTGAAGACATCCACAGGACAGTTCACTTTGCATTTAACTAAAAGAATAGTTTATTCCTTTGCACCTAGAAATTTGTCTTAAGAAGTACATCCCAATCTTCACAGCAGAAGACRGTTTGCTTCCAGTACACTTCCCACTCAAAGCAGGATCACAAAAGAGCTCTATAACAAAGATCTGTTGAGGAGTGAGCAGTGCAAGGTCAGTGGATCTGCTTCTTTTCTGGGTGAGGTTTGTACAGAAGGCAAACGAGAGAATTTTCTATTTAAGCATAAGCAGGACCCCTCAAGCTACTGATGACGGGCTTGCTGGCTTAGACTTCCTCAGCTGTAAGGTTTTTCTACCTCTCCTAGAGGCTTGGATCTCTCCTCTTTCCAATACCTTCAAAAGAAGGGATAAGCAGAACACATTTGCTCCCACTCCTCCAACTAGAAATAATCTAAATACCTGAGTGCATGGTCACAGCCAGCAATCCAGTCACAAACAAAGAAAACAGGAAAGGCAGGGAAGACGAGGATACACATTTCATGCCCACTGACCAGCTACTACTGCTACTTGTTCAAGGCGAGGGGGGAGGGCGGGGGCAAGGGAGAAAGAAATTAAAGAATTAATTATAGAACTAACAGGCTCAAGCCTACTGTCTCACAGAAAGAATCAGCTATGCTCAGTTCTACGTTTTATTAGGTAAGGGATGGCATTGAAGACTGATAACTGAATTGGTGGCAACACTTGACATATTGTCAAATTGCTCATAAACAGCTTATGAGGTTGTTTTCAGTTGCTTATAACCAACTTTCCAAACTGTTCAAACTGGAATCTTCCATGCTGAATATCTGCCTCAGCCAAAATATCTGAGAAAAGTCATTTAACTATAATAGTTCTCATGTTGAGATCAACAGAATTTCAACATAACTTGCAAATAAACTGTATAATGACTCTGGTATTTGTATGTTTCAGAACAAAAGTCACTCAGTTAAAATTTGCATGAGAATAAAGATCGCTACAGAGGTTCTTCCCAGCTGACGTATTTTCATAGATGGACAGTACTGAGAGTCAGAGGAACTCCTATGATCTCAGTATTGCTACTGCCAGCACTTGAACAGAATGAAAAGGAGAAAGGAGTGCTCCCAAAAAAACAGGGTCAGGAAAAAAAAAAGGTAATTGTAATCAATTTTGACTGAAAATGCACAAGAACGTGTTCAAAACTTCTGGGCTTATAAAGCAGACATGAAACTTGCAGAGTATTCTTATCCTTTGTGGTGTTTGCTCTTTATGTGATTACAGTAAGAAGTAACACTAATTCTCTACCTCACTTGTTTCATATATTCAATTTTAAAGCCTGGTTACTTAAAATGGGGTTCAACATGGCACCTAACATTGTTTTTCAAAGAATTCTTCCGATGAGTAGTCTGCAGCCAAAAACTGGTTAAAGAAAGCGAAGATAGTAAATATGAAAATTACTGCCTGTGCAAATTTTATTCGGTTCCCAAGTAAATGTATTATGATACTATCTTCAATCATACACTTGCACTGTTTTTAATTACAGGACTTCTAGCCCGTGCAGTGCTTCACTTCCCCCTTTTCTGTGGAAGTTAAAGCAGCACAGTGAACACAGCAGAGAACTTCTAGAGGGAAAGAACTGTTCATTAAGACAGCCGAATGCTCTCCAGAATTACATTTTCTTTCATATTACAGAATTTGTTTGTATTGCATCCTCTCTTATGTTGAAATTGTGCATATATTTTCTGCATGCCCAATTTGTAGTGTCTGAAAGTATGCCTGAGTAATGTCATGTAAGTGGGTATTGATGTAATGGATATTTAAAATTAAAATGGAAATAAAACTCTCTCTCAGAGGCTGCTGTGAAGACTGAAGAAAAAAAAAAAAACATAATTGTGTATACCACACTGACAAGGCACTATAGAAAATTCCATGGGAAAATTAATGAGTAAGACTGTATGGTCACAGGTTCTGAGGAGGAAGAAAAGTGAACCTGTACTTGAAGTGTATGCACAAAGAGGGCAGATCTACAGTTAGGCAGATGGTCTGCTCTTCATTCTTTCTTCCTTTTTCTTTTTTGCATTTAATACAGTTTTGCAGATTATAGCCACAGAAATACATTTTGAAGTTGTGTTTCAAGTTCTTAAAAGTCACTGATAAGAGAATGATGTTTCCGGTTTATGAAAGTATGGTCCATTGTATAATCCTATTCTTATCTCCAAGTTCCACAGGTGCAAATACTAATCTACTTGCTTTGTTTCTATAACATCCTTTCCATCTGCTTAATTTCAAAGACAGTCCACCTGAGCATATTCAAGAAGTCCCACCGAACTTTCTATCTCAGTACTCTATGTGACCATATAGATTGGAGAATCCAGCATTAAAAGAAGAGATCCTCATATTTATGATGTTTAAAGTCTTTTCAATGAAACAGCACCAATGACTGTGTGATCAAAAGCGTTTTCAGAGCAAGGTTTTCAAGCAAGGTTCATCTGAGATTAAGTAAATACCATTTTAAATCTGAGGTTCTTACAAATACCTCTACTCATCAGTAGTATTTCTTTTGTAGTTTGTGTCACTGTTAGCACTGGCATGTTATTAAAATTCTAAGATAAAGAACGACTGAACTTGGAATACTTCTACAGCCTAGTAAACTGTTTCCACTTCTCTGTGCCTTTTAAAGTTCTGCATAAATGTAGAGTCAGGAAAAAAAAAAGGTCTTGACACTCCTGGCTGAGGAAACGTGTAAGAGGACCACATGCCATGAAGGATTCCTCCTATTCAACATATTCAAGTGTTTTAAGTTTGGTCTGACATACTTACAAAATCTCTTCTTCAGCTTTTGTTATTTGTTAACATATCGCTCTCTCCACAAAAACACGATTAACAAAATCTAGTGGTTTTATAATGGGACCAAATACAACAACTGCCCTTTGCTTTAATTGCAATTCTTTCGCAGTAAATGCCTTGTAAGCATCACCACGTTCAATAGATAAATGATCCAAATACATTTTACACTAGTTTTTCATTATTCTTAAGATAAAATTTTATTATTTTACAGAGATCTACTCAGGATTATTTCTTATCAGCATTCTTACACTTCAAAGAAGTGTGCTGTAAATTCTTAGCTTTTTTCATGTTGTTAAAAAAAAATGGGTTTCATTACAGGGGAAAAATTTAAGCATTCAAAACCTTTTATGCTTCCAGCATCCCTGAAATAGCATCTGTTTTTCTTTGAAGCACAGATATTGTGTTATTAATAAATCATCTTTATTTTCAAATTGATTTCAGTTGTAAGAACCTATGCCATGCTCCTCTTGGACATGGACCTGTTGGATTTAAATTCAATTGTTACCTTCAGTTCTTGGAATCTCTCCATGGTAATGGTAGATTTTCAACAAGATTCCAGTGATCAGGTCCGTGGAGTTTATCTCCTCCCTCCTCCCCACCCAAAGCCCTTTGATCTTACTGAAGAAAATTAGAAAGAAAGTTCTCTTACCGATAACTCCAAGGTAACTGTCCCTTGCGAACCCCACCTAGCAAGTCGACATCATGACATGTCAGGTCAGCCTCAACCACGCTTCCCTGATAGTCAGGTAAAAGGAAGGAGTTAAAATACAAAATTGACACTTGCAGATTTCTGGACAACATCAGAAAATGTGATGCAATATATTCTGAACTGCCTTTCAGAGCTTCTGGTAACCTCCGAATTGTTAAAACATTTCTTCAGAGGGATTCTTCCGTTCTAAAATTTCAGGAGTTCCTGATCAATAACCAAATACTGCAGATATACCTTGACCATTTTGTTTGAGTGACATCAAAAGCTTAAATTCCCCTAAAGTAAATCATTTTTTCTACTCCACAGATTTTTATCAACTAAAAATATGCTAAACTTCATCACTCTGGATTTCAAAAGATGTTTCAAGCCAATAGATTACATCTCAAACAGCTTCATTCAAATTCTAAGTTAACAGAAGCTCTAATTTTTGGAAAAACAGGAAACATGTTGGCACACTCTTTCTATAAGGCTCTAAGCCCTTTACAAGTAGTTCACACAAATGACAGAAATCAACCTGGCAAGCCTTCATTATCCAAGTAAACCTTAATCACACAAGTACTCCCACTCAAGTCAAGCATGAACAACGACAGATTTGTAGGACCAGGTCCTTATTATTCTACATATGGACCAAGCTCATTTTTGGCTGACCGTTAAGTCTCATTAAAATTAATTTATCTGCATTAGCTGTAGATGACAGGTTGCCAAAAACACGCTTTACTAAGAAATTTAAGACTCTGGGGTCAACACCTCACATTTATTTTACTGCTAGCCTTATAGTAAGAGTGGTTTGTTTTGTTTTGTTTTCTCTCCTCTCTCTGTGTAGTTCAAAATACAGAAATGGGCTTTGTGTCCAAATCTAGAGTGGACAAAAACGGTCAGCTTTTTATACAGCCACCAAAATTATGTGGTGATCATCTACTTAGACTTCAGAGCTTATTCTGAAAATGCTTAAGCAATGCAGTTGTCATTCTTTCTATTAATCAGACTATAGAAGTTGACTGCTGAAAACAAACAATTGATAGAAAAAATTAATCCTTTAGTGCTTTAAAAAAATGCAAACTATGTTTAATGAATTAGTAAAATTAATATCTGAGTTTTGTAAACTGATATTGTTAATAATATGTTACTACAGACTTGCTTTCACAACAGCTTTAAAAATATTTTGTTCAAAAGTTTTTGAAATGCTAGAAATCTGGCAACCTATATATTTTTTTTTTTTTACTTTTAGTCAAACACTTTATCAATACAGACATTTAAGCAACTGCTATAAATGAGTGATCAAATGATTATTAAAATCCCATTTCATGGCTCCTCCTCCAACGCCAGCAGGACACTCATAAAAGTTTTTAATATTGGTTAGCAAGTTGAAATCCATTTTCAATATACTTTATTCTATGAAAGGATTTTTGCTAAGTTATACTGAAGAAAAGATCAAAACAGATGCACCAGAGTGAAGTTTAAATTTATTTTATGCTTTGATTATATATCAAAATTGTGCTGAGAATATAGTGTAATATTCTTTCCTTGAGTATCTGTCATCAGGCATGCTAGTATTTTCCACTGTGCTACAGTATCTGTTGAAGTTTTTTTTAAATAATTTTGGTAAAGCTCAAGTTCAGTGTACACCACTACTTGACTAAGTTGTAGTACGCGTTATCTTTAAGAATTCAGTAAAACATTTTTGCAAATTTAAATGGTGAATTTGAGTATCCACGAATCACATAAGTCAAAAGAACTTGATATAGCTTGTAAAGAAAACTTTAACTGAATTTCATTGTCAATTGTGGAAAAGTATGGTTCACTTTTCATATTCAATGAAAATATTAAGATAACTGGAGATTTTTGGCAGAAATAAATACAAAATGCAGCTTTATAATTCTTGAGGAAGACAGTTTTAACATTTTTGTTCCTTATTTGCTTTGTAAACATTATAATTGAAGTGTTAGCTTTTTCCCCCTCCCCCATAAACATGCATTGGCATTTCGCCTCCTGGGCTAACACTTGAAATATGAAGTAATACTATCTTCCTTCCAGGGTGCACAGTAATTTAAATTTGATTCYAATTAAGCCTATACCAGATATACCCTATACCAGATCCCCTTCACAATGATTACTGAAATGCAAATACTTATTAGGATTATAGTGTTTTGTTCAATGCCACAAGATATATATGGTAATTTTTCATTAAGACATAAGTACTATGAAGTCATTATTGATAGAACAGCAATCCCTTGCATTAAAACAGAATTACAAGCCAGATTCTTACTACAAGCAAAAGCCTGAAATATATACCCAGGCAGTAACCCTCTGACTTCACTGCTCAAGTAAGGAGCAGAGAAGACAGGATTTGGCCCATTATCTTCATGAAGTAAAAAAGAAAGAAAGAAAAAAAAAGCCTAACATACTAAAATGCTAGTTTTGAAAAGCACTTTAAGCTATTTYATGGCCAATTACATTAATTTGAAAAGAACAGAGCCCGACCCAAGGGCAAACCCATTTTTGAGAACCAGCTATATATCCTCACTTCAATTCAGGTCAAAACTCAAACCATGCACTTATATACCAAACCCACAATAATAAAGTGTGGGAAGGCTAACTGTTATCATTCTGATAAAATACAATTTTTATGAAAGACACCAGACAGGAATAGAAGACAAAGGGAGGAGTATGACCACTGAAGTTTAACTTCCCCAATAGTCTGTGTTTAGAATGTTGTAATCAAGTATGAGCAACATATTTGAGAGAGAGATGTGTTAATTTGGATGTTTAGAGGTCCGGAAATAATTTTCTTTAGAACAAGTTTTAATCCTTTTGTTTTTCCTCTTTCTTGAGAAGCAAATGTTCTTCATTGGGGTACAGCATGGCTCAGAAGCAACAGAAGAGTACTGTCATGACTTGCCAGTTAAAATTGATATCTAGGATTGTCCAAGGGTCAATAGAAGCAACACATAATACCCCAATAATGTAGCTACTAATTTCCCCAAAAGTTAAGTTTGGGGGTTTGGGTTTTTTTTTTTTTTTTAAACAGCCTTTATTACAAGGCATGAGAATTCTAAGGCAAATTGTTCATCATGGCAGAACATCAAATCAAAATGTCAGTGACAGAATTAAGCAGAATATAGAGAGTATGTTTGTGTATCTGTAGCAAAAGTTTAGTCTACTGTGCCACAGCACCTAATTTATAATTCTCATCCCTAGACAAAAATTAGTTCAAATTAGACTAAAATGCTTAAGATTAAAACCATTTCCCTATGTGTTTGTACGCCGAATAATACAATAGGGCTGGATCCTAACAGAACCGCCTCTAGAGGGACTCCACAGTACATAATAAAAAGGAATAAAATTAACACCATTGTAGGCTCTGCTTCCTCCTCCACATTACATTAGAGGATTATATTTAAACTAGATCTCCATGAATGTTTGGGTACATTTCAACACTTTTTAAAAGCAAAAAAAAGTTTCAAAATTAGATGCTGTTAAGTTACTGAACACCAATTAAACAAAGAGTGCCCTTTGGGCTATCTGCAATTTCTCCTACTTTTCAGTCTGATGTCCACAATGCTACATGTTGGAAAGCACAAGAAATTTTGCATGAATTTGATCACTCACATAGGCAGTTATATTTTGAAAACCAATGTTTTTCGCAAGAATTACCAATGAAATAATGTTTTAGGACACAATTGAATTTGAAATAGGTAATGTTTTGAATAGTTTTTTGAGTTTTATTGAAATCTTACATGAACAAGAAATTGGAAATACAATCACATCAAGGAACAAATTGCCACGGCTTTGACGTTTTAAGCCAAACAAATTTTGTAGGGCAGATTTTCAAAAAGGTGTGAAGTTATAACAATTTAAAAACACAGTTAACCTACTTCTAGGAATGCAAAACATACAATCATGTTATTTTCAATACAAGAAAACTTAATTTGTTGTAATTTCTTAAAACTACTAAGACAAAGCACTAGCTTTTACTTTTATGTACAGCATACTCCTATGTAGTCTATCCCAAATCCAAAAAAAAAAAAACAAAAAACAAAAAAACCTGTCCAAAACCAGAGGTTCTGCAAAATCATGATTGAACAGTGTGCCATTCCTGCTTTTAAACTGCTAAAATGAAGCCTAAAATGATAAAAGCATTGAAACCCCATATGGAGTTCAGGAATTCTGCAAGCCCAGTAATGTCCAAGTGCGTTTATGAAAAAGAAAACTAAGAGACTCGAGTATATACACAATAGAGTGATTCTTCAGCCCAATACAAATGGCAGCCAATCGCTACTGAAGGATGAAACATTAAGCCAATTTTGTTTTGAAGGATGTAGAGCTATAGCCAATTCTATGTTGCCAATATTCTCAATCCCTCCTCACTTGTCTACTTCCACTGTTGCCCATAAGTATCCTGATAAAATTCCTGGTTGTCATTATTGTAACCATAGTTACCGGCATAGTCACCACCTTGCTGGAGCGGCTGTTGAGCGATGGGTTGGGAGCCCCAGTTCTGCTGGTTGTTGGTCTGACGGCGCTTGGAATCAGGTTGGTTGTACCCATCTGCCTTTCTCTTGCCTCCTACGTTGCCCCCACGGTTGCCCCTGGCTCCACGAGCACCACGTCCTCTCTGCTGCTGTGCAGGACCCCCTCTCCCACCCCTGGCTCCTCTTGGCGGTCCCATGGGTGCCCCCCTCTGTGAATAGCCAGCTCTACCTCTTGGTGGTGGTGCTCCCCGCCCCCTAGGTGGTGGAGGAGCGCCTCTCCCACCCCTTCCTCCTCCTCCTCTTCCTCTTATAGCATAGCCATCATCATAGCCGTAATAGGGATCTTCATAGCCACCACGGTAGTCATGATAGTCATAACCATAATAATCATCATAATAATCTTCATAGCCATAGTAATCTGGGGGATAGCCATATCCACCTCTCCCTCCACGGCCTCGGCCTCTAATAGGAGGTGGCATGCGAGGCGGAGGGTAGTAATAATAGTCTTCATACCTATTAAGAAAAAGAAATATGCATTAATTTATCTTCAAAAGTCTCCAAAAATAAGCTACAATTTTTTCCTGTCTTAATTAACAAGACACAGTATGGAGAAAAGTGATTCAGATTCTTCTAAGCTAGCTCATACTGAATGGAATTCTGCTGCAAAGTATTTAAGCAGTGCAAAAAATGAACACTCACGCAGTGCTTCTAGAGGCTTGTCTGGCAGCCTGACGTTCCTTCCTTTTCTTATCAGGTGGTTTTGCTAACACTATTTCAATTTCTTCCCCTTCTATCTCTTTTCCATTCATTTCATTCATAGCCTGTACAAAAATTAGAAGAGAAACATCTAAAAATTCACTTCCATTCAACAGGAAAATAAGACTTACTGGAAGAAAGCAGTTGGGCTGCTGCAGATTAAACTGCTTTCTATGCTTTATTTCTGTGCTACTTGAATAGAATTTGACATATTGTCCTTTCAAGTCCCTCTTTATCCATCAGCTGCACTGAAGCAGAACTTATATATATTTTCTTTGTATCATAAAGTTAAATAATTGGATTAAGACACACTTATTTAAAAAAGCATTTCAAAGAAAACAWCAGCAGAAGTTCTCACTACTCACTGACACAAAAACTCAGCTTACTTGTAAACCAGCTAGAAAGAGCGCACAAGAAAAGGAGCATTTATACATTTGGACTTCCTAACTAGTCAAATGGGCTATCTGAATGCCTCCAAGGACAACAAGTATTTTACACTCAGCTGACTCTGAATGATTTTTTTTTTTTGGGGGGGGGGGGGAATTTGAGGCCACATGTTGAGGAAAAGACTACTGAAACTTGGTGATCTCATCAAGTGAGGCAAACAATCTTCCAGAAAAGTAACGTGTATGTGAAATTTGTAGCTATCAAATGCACACACAGAACTTAATACAGGTGGCACACGCACCAACTACAATCAGGACTCTACCTCCAATTCTGATCTTGGGTTATCTACTTTGCATTTAGTATTTCTGGGTAAAGTAAATGCATTAACAAAGACTTCACACGTCTGTACAGCTACGTGCCTCCCCAAAATATTAAAGATCATGGCTAATTTATTCCAAAGGAGGTATGAAAATAAGCTGGCTCTGAAATCAATGAGCCAATTCTGTTTTCCATGCATTAATATCTTAATAATGCTTTAATTAAATAAACCAAACACCTATTTACAAAAATGTGCAATTTTAAAAAGATTTATAAATCAATTTAGTGGCCATAAATCAGAAGGGGAGATGTGGTAATATTYCAGCTTGTTCCAGAGAAGAAGATTATTAGAGATGCTCTAGTACTGATTTAGGTCTAACTCTTCATAGAAGGATGTCAGTCACTAGCAGTGTTCAGCTGCTCAAATGCAACAGAGAATTTAGAATAAAGATCTACTGGGAAGTTTGGGAGAAAGGGGCTAATGCATTTTTAAGATGTACTACATTAAAACATGTCAGGAAATAAATGTCACTGACTTACCCTTTCAGGGAACATTCAGGCTTCCTTACCCTCTCTTGGACAGGGTCCAAGACTATCCAAACTGGCTTCTCAACTTCATTAAATATGAATGACATTCATGCTAAAGCCATATTCATAAAGCATTTCTGAAAAGACTTCAAGATACATAACACCTCCCTCCCACCCCCACAAAAATCTAAGTAGGTATTTAAAAACAAGAGAGGCAGTGATTTCTATAAAATTCAAGCCCCTGTAATACAAACAGTAGAGACTAATGACTTTAACTGCTCTCAGATACAGAGAAAAAGATGATTTAGAACTCCTTTGAAGCTCAAAATAACCATCTTTAATGTTTAAGAATCTGCATAATGAAATGCTCAAGGGAGCATGTATGGTTAAAGAAAAGAGATAGATGCAYTGAAGGAGTTGCTAGCATCATTCCTCTCCCTTTCACAAGTTATTTGTTGAAGTACCTTGCAATTTCTGTTCACTATTTTGTCATCCTAAAAACTACACAAAGCCTTTAAATAGGGGTCTTTGAGAGACAACTGATACCTTCTGTGAGTGTTTCCTCAGAAAAACTGTCTAGGTTGATTTTTTTTCCTCTCTTCTCTAGACTCTCCTGCATTGGTCTAGATCTCTTTTCCAGTCTATTTGTTTGCTACAGTTTTGTCCTTTGAAAGTTTCACATCCTCCTAGCTACTGAAATCACAGGAACAAAATCCTTACGATTAAAATTCTTGCAATGGGAACGTTATTAAATGTGTTCTACAGATTGTCTCACCAAGTTATATATTGCAAAGAAATTCTTAAAAACATTTGCAGAAAATAAACTGCTCACATTTGATTCAGCTAGGGGAAAAAAAGGATAATCAACCTACCTTCACTGCTGCACCTCTGTCCTCAAAATGAACAAAAGCATAATCCTTCAACTTTTTTACTCTTTCCAGCTTTCCAAATTCAGAAAAGGATTTCTCAAGAATTTCTTCCGTTACAGTAGTGGCCAAGTTTCTTACAAATAAAACTTTCACCTATTGAAAGATTAGTAAGAAAGTTGCAAACTTTAAAAATCATGCATCGAAGGAAATGAACATTAACTAAGATGTTATTACTCTCTTCTGTTCATTAACAATTTTTAGTTAATCCTATAAATTCAGTGCCTGCTTCCAGAAAAGATAGCCTTGTAGTTATCTGCATGAAATTTCTACAACTTCTGTCCTTCCACACTTCCCCTCCATGATCAGTAGAATATCCAACATTGATCTTCTGCTTCTGGGATGCTACAAGTCCCAGTAAAGTTTTAGTAAYAGACTTCAAGAGCAGCAAAGAGTTATCCCAAAACATGGTGATAAAGAGCATAATGTCATTTCCTGTGCTGCACTTCACCAAGTCATCTCCCTCTGAGAAGCGCTCTTTCAAAATATTCACCTACTATTCATAACAGGAGAAGCAGAATGCTAAGGAGATAGACTTGTGTGCCAATCCAGCGGCATAATTCTGTATACTATTAATTTAAATGTGAATAGCCAGTTAGAACAGCACGTTCCTGATGTGTTACACCGTCAGCTGATTTGCAGTACTTAGACCATGCCAGAGTCTAGTGTGCTGACTATGAAAAAGCCCTCAAACTGCCTGCAGCTCCCCGCAAACTAGTATTGCTTCCAAAACACAACAGCATCCGACAAAGTTTCTAATTACCTTTGCCATGACTTCTGGATCAGGTTCCTCTACTGGGTCAGCCCATTCCACTGTCACAACATTTCCCCAGACTTTTACTTTCCCACTCATCAGGCGGCGTCGAGCTTGTGCTGCTGACTTGTGATCTTCATATTCCAAGAAGCAGAATCCCCGATTCTTCTTTTTATCATCAGGTTGGTGATAGAGGATTACATCCACCAAACCCTCTGAAAAACATGCCTTTAGTATTGAGCTTTAAAAAAAATAAAATAAATAAAAAACCTCCTAGATTCTACTCTACAAAGTAGAAATTAAATCATTTTAATACACAGCCTCTGAACTTAACATCTGAAGTGAAAGAAAAAGAGATAGTGTGAGAAAATGAAGTAAACAAACCAAAACTGGATATCCACATACAACACATCCAATTTACCTACAAACCAGTTGCCTAGAAGGTGAAATTCTCCAAAACAGACTTACCTCAAAACTAGGCCCTGCAAGACATCAGCACAAACAGTTCACACAGTGACAATTTGCTATATATTCTTTTGCCACTTTTACTTTTGTGAAAAGCAGTCAGCACTACTACATGGTATCTCCCCTGCCTCCAGGGGAAGCTGGAGAGAGTTTCTTCCACATCTCTCCAAAAAGAGGAGAGATAAGGAAATGAATATTCACCTTCTGTTTTCACCACTTCCCTGCAGTACTTATAAATAGCAATCCTAAAAAAGAAGCAATAGATTAAAACTTTCCTACAGGAAGAAGAGCAGGTGATCAAGATTTCAACCTCTCATATAAAGCAGAAGCATCCTTCCAGTGATGAGCTGATTGATTTCTTCCTACCTGCTGCATATACTGGGGAACAGTAAAATTCCCTCTAACCCGATTCAATATTGCCTCTCAGCTGGTTTCTTTGTGCTGCTTCCCTGTCATTCTTCAACATACTTTTTTTTGAGGTTCCTCAAAAGCTTCTCAGACAAGAATATTGTAGATCTGATGAAAAATACAGATCCTTAAACACTAAACTAGAACAGATAACAGAACTAGGACTTCCACATCTTTTCCAAGTTAATTCATGCTGTTTCCATCTCAAATTGTAATCCTACAACATCAATAATTTCACAAGCAGTAAGACAAAGCAAACTCACAACATAGCTAGTCCCTTTATACTCCATCACAAAATACATTTGATATATAAAATCTCTACCACAAATAAACCTGGAATCTAACTTGAAATAGTTTTAAATGATATCTGAAAGCACCTGTCACATAGCTAGAACTACAAAAGAGAGACCAAAATGGTATTTTGGAATCAGTGCAACAAACTTAAGATGCTCTTTACCTGTGACTTTACTGAACTCTTCCAGTATGTTTTCCTTGGTCTTGTTCTTTGGAATTGACCCAACAAATAACCTGTTGTTTGCCACAGAGATGCATACTCCAAGGTGCTTCCCAGGACGAATTTCATAGTTGTCACACTGCAAAAACAAGTCGCCATTCATTTGCATTACTCATTACAATATGGTTGAAAAGAACCCAAAAAAATCATAGTCAGCTATTCCCTTCAGACTCTCTAATCTTTATACATTGATACTGAATTCACATGGCAAAAAAATTATTACAACTGCAATTTGGTCTGCATTGAATTAGAAGAATGTTGGCGAGCTTAGGTTTTCCATTGAAAACTTTGAATATTCTGTTGAAAGGGAAGCTACAGAAATAAACTGATGTACAAGGAACAGGACCTAGATACAAACTGTAGGGGGTAGACTCATTCACATACTGTTCATCTCACACTTGAAAGCTACTTCTAGACAAAAAGGTGGCTTCTTCCTGTATTTGGGCTGAATACTGATCACTGCTGCTGTTGCTGAAACACAAATGCATAGCATTATAGATACTGTAAGTACTTCCACTTTTTTCAGTTTGTCTTACTTTGATAGCTTCTCAACACAAAGCACATTTGCTCAGCAACAGTCATAAGCCTAAATTACAAGATGCTTCCTTGTTTCTTCCCCTCCCACTCTTATGGCAGAGATTTTTTGGACCCTGTAAATGGTATACCTCTATTGTTTTAACTTTCTGTAAAAAAAAATTAAAATGCTGTCATTTAGCCCATTTCTTCATATCACACTTCTAGCCACAGTTAGATTGTTCTGTGGACAACAACATTCCTTGAAAGATCTTTAAAGACCAGAGAATTCAACCTTTAGAAAAAAAAAAGGTTACTAGAATTCAAGACAGACATCATCATCTTTGGCTTAGATAGGATTTTCAAATGGGCATAAGTTTGATCACCAGCCAGCTTCTGAAAATCCACCCAATTTTTTAAGAATAAGTTTTCAGCCATTTTTACCCTGAGACATGTCATACACATGACAGAGCAATACCCTCAATAACCTTTATATTCATTAAGAATTAAAACAAAGTTAAAGTACCACAAGCTATCAAATAAGATCACTTTGGGGAAGACAAAAACATTTCAGAATTTTGCCTCACATAACACAGTGCTTCATAACACAGTAAAATTTTGAGCTTTACTGCCATGAAGTTAATCTGAATCTGCCTTTCAAATTATAGTTCATAAAGCCATTTTACCCCAAATCAATCTTATTCCCACTGGTACATACACATCTGAAGCACAGCATTCACATGGTGTAAAGAAGCAAAAAAACCCTTGAAATTTCAACTTATTTTCAGTATTGGAAAAACCTCATGTTTCTATCAAGGTTGAATTAGCACCAAAATTTTGAATGGGCTGGCCCCCATTACTTTTCCCCTACTAGCCTGTAGAAAACCTTTGACAAGCCTGTCCCAGATAATGAAGGTTATTAAGGCTGGGGAGGGGGCAGGATGGAGAAGAAGTTTTTCTCCTTCAAAAGTGAAAGTAACTCAGTATCCATCATTCCTCTTCAAACACTGAAACCAGAAGCAATCAATTTCAAATGCATACTTCATGTGACTTTAAACGGGCATTCAAGCATGTATTAACAAGAAAAATAAAATAAAAACAAAACAAAAACCCAACACCCTAAGTGGGGATATACAAATCCTAATCTTAGAGCCCAATACAACAATTGCAACTACATCTCAATACATGAAGTATTTGAGGGAAATGAACACTGGAACATTTAGATGCAGTGACTCTTTCTGAAACCTTTACATTGGGCTAGTACCACTTCTTAAATTTCTTTATTTTCTTTTTTCAGCTTGAATAGATGTTTGGGGTCACATTACACTGCTATGCCAGTGAATAACTTTATAAAGTCAGACCTTAACTATTCAAACTCTAGTACATTCATTTTAAAACTTCTGGCAGAAAAATATGCCAGCATATCAACAGCAAGCACAAAACTCATCTATGGCTGACATCTCTTAGAGACTACCTTCAGAGGCCAGGCTAAGCAAACAAACCAATCTGATGGCTACCTCTCATTTTTCTTTTCTGGGGGTTGCTCTATGTGCTTGCCAAACCCTCTAGATGCACACCAAGTCAGGTTTGCATTTGAGCTAACTGCATTGCTGTTATTGGAAAGAACCAAAGGCCACCGTGAACCATAAGGAGGGAAGACACGTAGTCAGAGACCTCTTCCACTGGAGCAGGAGGAGGACAAAGCATCTCCAATTAGTTCTTTATAGTAGGAAGGTGACGGAACTTAAACACAGTGAAGCTTAAAGAATATCTTTTCAAACTGTAACCAAGTAAACTCTTATCCTAATCACCCAAGGACCCTAACAGATGGAGGGCTACAGTTCTAGAAGTAGGGCTTTATTTGTATACATCAAATCAAATTGGGAAACGATTTTTAAGAAAGTCAAATTCTGAGTCTGTCAATAAATGCTTTAATGAAACACTTCCTTATCTAACAGATTTTCAACATGCTTACTGTTTTCATCATCTTGTCCTATCTGAAAATGAGTTACTCACCAGTTTGACCGCTTCCTGTGCTGCATCTTTACTACAAAAGGTAATGAAAGCATAACCTCTGTTTTGACCAGAAAGAGGATCCATCATAAGGCGCAGATCCCAAATTGGACCAGCCTTCTCAAAGAGCGGTACCAACTCATCTTCGTACAAGTCTCGGGGGATCTTGCCAACAAAAACCTAAAAAAGAGGACGCTTAACTAAAGATTTTGCAAGAATACAAACTTGCTTTTAATGTTTGAAAGTTCCTTGGAAAGTAAGTACATTGCAGCATAAATCATCACAGCAGAAACACTGTAGCCTTAACTGTGGACAATATTATTGCATCTCCTACCAAGTCTTCTAAATCTCCCACTTATAGTACTAGGTTTTGCATATGAAAAATGTGGTTTTGTTATTTATAATTAAAAGGTCAAATTTCTACAACTGAAGAGGTAAATGGGCCTTACCTGGTTACAATTTTGGCAATTAAGAACAAAAACCTTACAGATTATCTAGTAAAGTATCCTATATTACCCCAGGCCAAAGCACTTCCTTGTTCTTGCAGTTTTCCCAAATCATTTCCTAGTCCAATCTTGATTAGGAAATTACAGACATGGAGAAGTCTACAAACATCCTTAAGTAAGTTGCCCCAGTGGTCATTTTCACTTTTAATATACACTGTAATACTATTTCTAGTCTGGATTTCTATTTCAACTTACACCAACTGAATCTTATCATATTTGTCTGAGAAAATCTGAAGTCCTCATATTTTTGTTCCTTATGTAGAGCGATGACTATTCACGTTCGTTCAAGTTTTTGTTAAGCAGTTTAACCGGTTCAGCTGAGGTCTCACTAGAAAAGATTTTTTTCAATTGTTTAAACACTGTAGCTCTTCTCTGAATTCTCAGTATCTTTGAACTGCTGATACAGGTAAGTTTTGCAAAAATCCCAGTAAGATCAAATTCTATTTATTTTAAATTAAATGCCCTTCAAGTGACTCTTTCCTACAGCAGGAATTTTGTTACCATGTCTGCCAAAGATGGATCATTTTAAGAGTTGGTAGCACTGAAAACATGGAAATAAGTTCTCTTTAGCTCAAGAGTAGGAAGGACTTTACAGATTATTGTTTTCAGACAATTCAGTTTTCTAAAACATTTTAATCAAAACTTGCAAAACACACACTTTTATCCACCCGAGTTACAGACAAACTATTAATAATTTCCCCAATATTTACAGACACTTGCTAAATTGACTGTTTTAACTACTGTAAATACTGCTACATCACACAGGGTTTTATTCAGTTGTGGTACTACCAATTTTACCCAAGCTTCTCTCCAAGCTGACTGAAGACATGCATAATTTTTTTTCTTCTAAAAATGTAGTCTAGATAGAGCTTCTAACAACATCTTTTTAAAGATTAGTTTGGACAATACAGTTTACCAAGGTAAAGTAGAGTTCACTCTTATTTTTGCATATTTTGGTTTTAACTCTATCATCTAAACATGAGTTAGGTTTCTTAACTTCAAACATTAGTCATAGTAAAACAACCTAGTAGAAGCCAGCCTTTCCCATCTAGGCAAAGCCTTGCCAATAATCACATCCTGTACTGAAGACTTGGCAGACAACACCAAAACTGAAGATACCCAGAATACCCTCATAAGCACAGATATGAACAAACCTCTGAGGACAATATCATGACTCTGATATAAAACAAACAAAAAAGTAGAATACAAGTTATTTTCCTCCAAAGGAAAGCTAGAACCTTTGGATGTTTGTATTACACATCTTCCTGAGATTCTGTTTTCAGAGATTCAGTTTCCAGAACGTTTCTTTCACGTAGCTTGGGCTCTCAGGTCACTGTGAACACCAACTGGCCAAGCATTATTTGCTATTGGGGAAAAAGGAACGGCACTCTCATACTGAACAAAAGTTTAATGCCAGAGCCAAGAGGCCTTTCTTAAGAAAGGCTAAGAAATTGCTGCAAAAAATGTTTCTACTGTCATTACATTATTATCATAAGCATTTCATTCCAAATCCCACATGCAAAGTTCAAAGACAAAAAATGGTACCTTCATGGAAGTGCACAAAACAGGAACTGCAACTGGCTATTAAGGCGGTGAAACTGTCAACAGAACAGTCAAACTGAAACTGGTCAGTCAAATGTAAAAAGTTCACACTAAATTCTTTGCTTCAGACTTCAGAGTCACTCAACAGACAATGATGTGCCAAAACAGATGACTACTCTGCCTTAGAAAGAAAAAACCCTACCCAAATACAAAACAAGCAAACAAAAACAAACCACTACTTTTCCGGCTATTTACCTTCCTTAAAGCTTCTCTATTTCCTTGTTTCTTTCCTGTCTCTTTGGTTCACTCTCTAAACTAAATATTATTCTCTCTACAAACTTCAGACCACCATCAAAGCTGTAAGATTGCTATTACAATTCAACTCAGGTAATACACTCCAGGAGCTGGGATGAACAAAATTAAGGATTTCACTTGAACAGATTGATATCTGACCTATACTCTAGAGTAGCTTCACATCTGTTCTGGGAGGACTAAATGTCTCTACGAGATTAATGATAATTCTAAAGTGAATTCACTCTGAACCTGTAAGCTTTATATACCAACTATATGATCAATACTAAACATGACAAATGCAACATAGATATCTTGCAAGAGTCTAAAGAAACATCCGCAATAACTTTCTTTAGGTATGCTAATAAGTTTGAAAAGAGTTTCTGAAATACCAAAAAATGTAAATATCAGATGTCTTATTTCATTGTACAGTTCTACCACAAAAGTACTATGGAAAAAATTTTGCAAATGGGCATTACTAGTGATGCAACACAGATCTGGTTTAAGTAGGATGCAACTGCCTCACCTCTGTGCCTGCACTGAGATCACTATTAGACTGACTTTTTCCCGTTTGGCTTCCTAAAGGAGCTGTACATCAAAGTACCCCATTTTACTTCTTTCTTATTACTGTTTTAGATTAAATAAGAAAATTCTTTCAACTAGGAAGAATTTCAATTTGCTTCATGAACAACGGACTTTCCAGGGCATTACGCATTATTCAGGGAGGCAAACCACTTCGGCATTCTAGATGACACATCTTTCAATTATTTTAACTACTGAGCTGCTTCTGTTGCCATCCCAAACCAATAAAAGCGTACATTAGTGTTGTAAGAGCTTCTTCAAAACTTCATCTCCTTGTAATAGTGCTTCATGTTCAGTCAATCCTTTTTAAATGACAGATTTAAATGTTAAATTAATGTAGGCCACATGACTGCTTGAATTCATCCAAATCTACAGCCTTCATAAAAATAAGGAAGTGAACAGAAATTCTGGTACTTACAGTGCAAGAACCTTTCAGTGGAAGAGAGACATTCTAAGGAACAAGAGTTTTAGCTAAACCTCCACATTCTTCCAGTATAAAAGTTACATTCTCTGTACACTAAATCCAGCAAAACCTTTGTCTAGTTCAACTCCCACCAAGTTTATTATACCACTGGTTCCTAAGTTAGAGAATTATTATATCGTCTGAGTCTTCCCATTCAATTTATTACTGACAAAAGCAGTTTACTTACTGCAACATCTTCAGCATATAATGTAACATTTTCCAGCTGACAAGTTAACCTCACAATCATTCTCTGACTTTACACAAATTCTGACCATGCACTCATATAGGAGCAGATGCAATACCAATTTACCATTCATAGAACTAAAAGTAATTCTGCATTTTTGCCAAACACATTCAAAGTCCATGGTCATCATATATTTATCCAGTAAATTTCAGCTCTGAAAAAGACATGTGGCCTCAATTTTATACAGCCTAAACTGTTTCATAAATTTATAACCTTATATGTGATCAACTTAGCATGTATCAGGCAAATAATCATCTATTAAGAAGTAGTTTCAAGTTTTCATTTCACATCACTGAAAAACGTTGAATTAGAAGTCTCCGAAAACTTTAGGAACAAAACAAAGCAGCACTGTACAAGCCTCTTGAGGATAAGCAATTACCAGCATTTTCAGATGTAAATGAGAAAGCAAGTGTAAGGAGAGACTAGGGAGAGGAAAACAAAAAGACCACATAACTGTTTCCATTCTCATCTAATAAACACTTTCATAAACATCTAAGTACCAACTTCTTATGACCTCACTATAATGAAAAATGCTTTACGTTGTAGCAACAAGTCTTAAAATAAGTTCATACTAAATCCTGTTTCAATTACATTTGCCTCCAAATTTCCACACAGCTGTAACTGCTTTGTCCTTTTAAGTTACAGAATCACATCCCCAAAAGATCCAGCTGCTATTAAAGCCCACCCACTTGCATATATACATTAGACAGCTTCTCCCACATAATCCTTTCATCAAAACATTCAGTGTGACAATTTTTAAACGTGAGTGTTTGACATGCTGAACATCCATGAAGGTTAGTTTTCCTAAAYAGAATATTGAAGCAGATCTTGAAGGAGAGTCAGAAGTAGAGTTGCCATGTAATGAATTACACTTCGACGCTGAAGACTCATGACCCAATAGGTTGGTCCATGGAATTGTAGAAAAGCTGCATCATGCTCTGATGCGTCCATCTCTAACTGACAATGCAATTTACTTCTTYCACCTACTAGCTTCAAAATCAGGGCATGTTAACTAGAAGTGGAGAAACCCTTCCTAAATGCATACTTCAAACGCAGTTTCATAAGCAATACTAATATAGCAGCTCACGATCCCCATCATTYAGCCACAGTCTCCTGTTGGTTACCTTATGGCAGCTTTTAGGCTCAGAACCTTTTGTCAGCTGATTAAGCTTTAAAACTTTACTAAAACAGTAGAAAACCCAGYCAGCAAATAAATGAACAATGAAAAGTTTCCTGCCTGTTCGGCAGATGTAATCTGTCCGCAGAAGAGTAGCAAGCATGCATGCTCACACTGGAAAGAAGCGAGTCAGGCAAGACAAAAACTGCATCAGCGCAGCTCCCCAGTAAACCACAGTCTAGAGAAGTAAATCTGTGCATTTCAGGTTAGCAGATGCTTGCAATACTTGTCTTTAGCTAAACCCTATAACTAACCCTTTTCTATTAGCTAAGCCCAGAAAACAGAACAGCAAAAAAAGCCTACAATAAAATTAGCATTCATGAGCTAGAAAATTAATTATTTGATATACAAATATTTACAGCAGAAAGACTCCATAGGTCTGTGTAATTAAAAAAAAAAAGATTACCTAACACACATTTAGTCAAAATCAGTTACAGTATTTGGATACCCTTAAGAAGAGGTTTGCCATTACTGACATCAGTGACAGTTTTGGCATTGACATATCTGAGCAGCTGCAAGCTGTGAGAGCTATAGCACTGTTTAAAATAAATTTCAGACAAAAGATTCACTGCCACAATCGAAAAGGCTCTATCTTGCGTCTTTTCTAATATTGTGGAGAAAAATATGAAAAGCAGCGTTTACACTCCTATATGATTGGAAGTGGTGAGGATAAGACAGAAGAGGTCATCATATGCTTAAAAGAAAAATCTCAGGCTGGGAAAAACTGCCACACAATAACCTCCATGCATTTGAACATGCCTTCCTAGTCTGCCAAATCTTAATATCAGGCTTAGGAGGTTGAGTACTATGCCTTGGAATCCAACAGCAAGAGCTAAGCCTAAATATAATAAAGCATATACCAGTTTAGGCAGGGTGTTCAGCATCTCAGCCAGTCAAACCAAGCAGTATTCCTAAAGTAATCAGTCTTGAAATAATCCTGCAAAACGCTAGGATTAATTTAATTTGGTAGAGGTATGATTTCTGTAAATTGTCAGTTCACTTTTGCTACAGACTCTAACGCTGATTCATCGGAGAAGCATTAATGTCCTTATCTTAGGGGAGTTTCCACAAGTTACCCGTTCCAGCAAACTTCATGAGACTTAAAAGGATAAAAACATACTGTTAATAGTATAATAGCCTAGCCAACTTCATACTCTTCCCTGTGACTTCCTAAAGATGCTAATCATCACAGACAAAAGAAAATACCTTCAGTCATCAATCCAGTATTTTCAGTTACCAGGCACAGTGCATTTAAGTAACACTTTTACCAGCACTTAATCACACTGGCACACAACACTCAACTGGTTAATGACTTCTAAACCATCTTTTAAAACACAGAAAAGAAAAAGTTTAAAAAAGAGTCCATGTAGCTTGTTTCTCAATTTAGGACATGGATACTGTTGCACTAGGGGCATCTGTAACGTGTGATAGTTTCAGTATCAGTCCAAGCAAGCTTCACAGATGTTTCTGTATAGATTGAAGCAAATGCAAATAAACCATTTACTAATAATTACTAATGCAAGCTGCCCTCTTCAAAACTTTGTATAAGAGTACCTTTATACAATACTGAAAAGTCTTTTTCACATTCAGCACACTGCATGAAATAATCTTTGCTGCTGTCCCTCAAATCGTACTTACATTATGAATAACAGCCAAATACTTTTTAGTTATGCTTTTAGATATACAGCTAATACCTACATTAGTCATTTTATTAAGCTATGTTAAGTTGGACCATGGAGTCTGACAATTTAGTGATCTAATTTATATTTTAGGAAATTTTGTGTAGCCTTCCCCAGTATACTCCACTTTCATTTTCCACCAAACTATTATCCTGTTTTCCACAAACTACTCAGGAATAAGAAACACTTGTTAAGACAAAAACATAGAAGCACACTTTCCTCTACAATGCTTTAAACTTTCACTTGTAATACAGTTTATTTTCCAGTATTTTTAATATAGCACTTCAAACAAAAATACAAAATAACAATCACGTTAGTCTACATATACTAACCTCTGTTCCGATACCAGGCTGAACACCAGAATATACAGTATCTGGAGGAGGGCCTCCATATTTCCTCTGTCCTGTGGTTACATCCAAAGTGTAACCAGTCCTCTCTAGCAAAGCCTGAAAAAAAGAGTCACATTAGTTAGGGGATAGGGGTAGCAGATGTTAAAAAACATGAAGAATAAAATAAAATGTTCCAAGACAAACACTTTCTTATTTGCTCTTTGCCACATCTGAGAACAAAGTGCATACGGATCAAAAAATATATATATTTGGGGGATTTAAGAAGCCACACAAATAGCAAAATCAGTTTCATACTGACAGAGGTGACTGGGAACAACCCATTTTTCTTTTTCTTTATTTACTGTTTTACTCTAACATTGTACATAGCACCTCCAACACTCCAGAATACCAGGCAATTTTTTTTCCACCTAGTTTGTACCTCAGTTTTTGCATAACTGAAAAATTCTAATCGTTTCTTAAGACACTGACTAATACAGACTCAATCTTCTTGAATTGTCCAATTAGTCTCATAATAATTTTATATGCTCATATGAACTTTAATTTAAAAGACGAAAATGAATCTTCTCAGGCAGACCTCTGTTTTCACAGTCCTTACACAAGATTAAGTTTATGTATTTTGGTAACTGTAAAATCAGGTAGATTTGCATTTCAAACAAGCAGACACTGTCTCTTCTGAATTTCTATCTTGCTTAAATTTCTTTAAAGCATAAGCATGAACATACTTATTCTGATAATACTGATGGTTTTTAAGGACATCCAAAATTACTTCAGTCTGTGTACAGGTAATATATTAATTCTCCAGTATAGAATAATATWTWTWTTTTTTAAATGTTACCTTGATCTTTGCTTCATCTGGTCCCTTCGTTGACTCCTGTACTTTGCTTCCTTGTTTCTCTCTTTGCCTGTAGGTCTTCATAACTCCACATAAAAATGCACTTTTGTTCTGTAGATACAATTTATAGAGTAATTCAATTGGGTGTATGAAAAGCCCTGGGAATCCACCGAATCTTACACTCCATACTGTGAAATCACTGTATCAAGCCAATACAATAAACAAAATGCCAAAAGAATTCTTTAGAAGTTTTCTAAAGGAATTAATTGAACAAACTTGTATGACTGAAAAGACTATCAGGTTCCAAGTAGTATTTTTACCTTATTTTCTCAATGGCACACTCATTTTACCACCTGAGAGTTTTTGCTTTGCACTCATTACCTACACATTTAAGGCAATTTTTAACAGGCTTGTTATTTGGGTCTGAAGTATTAGAATACAGGAACACAAATGAACTTTTAAGTAATAACTCTCCTGTGAGTAGTGTCAGAACACTATTTATACTTATGTGCTCATACTCCTGGAGCTCTCACCTTACCTGTACATGCGACAGGTCACTTTCTTTAAACTGCTGTAATACAGAGAGGGCTCCTTCTTCATTAAATTCCCTAAGAGCATCAATTGCTCTTTCATCAAGATCGACATAAGCTACCAACCCTAAAAGTTAAAGATAAAGAAGTTACAGATTTCTACTTAATTTCATACACTATGCAGTTTGCTTTTAAAGTCAAAAAAGTTACGTTCCATATCAATAAAGAGAATTATACATTTAATATCAATTACATATTCCTACACAAGCATATGAAAGAACATGAGTACAATGAAAAAGTTAAATTAAAATGTATATACCTAAGCACTAACTGAAGTGCAAGATTATACTCCAGTGTAACAGTTTTCGAACATTTGGGAATCAAATCTGCTGCACAAAAGCAGTATTACACATCAGGGTTTGAAATAATGAACTCTGGCTCACTTCTAATAGATTTATGAATTTCAGTTTCACACTTCCTTCTCTTGAATAGAGCTGTTCTAAAGTAAGCTAATATGTGAACATCACATGTATCCTATGTGAAAAAGGAGCCACCTGACTGAGGACCAAACACTTACAAAGCACTATCCCACAAAATATTAGGAAGTAGAATCGTTTATTCACTTTCCTCCAACTTCAAAAAGCAAAATCAGTGAACTTCTTACATGTCTATTTTTTAACTTGTTTTGTTGTCCATGCAGTTCAACAGCCAGAATTCAAAAAGGTATTATTTCGAGCCCTGCTATGTACCCAAAAAGGCTAATGTTAATTTTACAGGTGCAGTCTCCCCCAAGAAACATTGGACCAGTTCTGAAGCACTTTTTTCAATTTAAGAATCTTTATAGGTTCTTTCTTTCCTTTTGTAATGCACTTGCATATGCTGTGGAGTGCGAGAACTATAGACATTAAGATTTGCACTTTCTAAACCACACAGTGAAATTTAGGGACAGATAATCAAGAACTCCACACACTTTACAACAACTCTATCTCCAGAATACACAGATTACTTAACTGCTGCTTGAATTCAAAAATGCACAGTAGCGCCAAGCCCAAGGACTACATTTCAGAAGTGATCCTGCATATTGGAAGGCACCTGCATCCTTCAGATAAGACCTCAGCAGATTAAAAAACCCAAAGTTCAATCCCAAATTTAGCTCTGGTGTCAAAAGTAGTTTGTTTCACTGACAAACCCCTGCACAATGCAAATATCTTCAGTTGGTATTAAGGAAATGTGAATAAATGTTTTCAGAAGTTGCTCATGCAATGGAATTATACTAGGCAGTCAGGTTCTGGGCTGAAAAGCTTTAACTCCTTTGAGAACTCCTCACAACACAACCTAACTGCAACACAGCTAGAGCCCCACGAGTTCCTCTGCTCAGGTATTTACACCTACTCTCAAACCATCAAGTGCACATTGTCATGATCACAGTTCAAAAGTGCATGTCTACAGCCAATAAAAGCTGGCAAAGGCTTGATGAAGCTCACTGTGAATGACTTCCAAAAGACATCATCCATGTGAGCCAGAATATCATACTGAAGATGGATAAGGTATTGTTTTTGAACTGCCTTCACTTAGTCAGTGGAATTTTGACTCTTTTCAACAAAAACTGTCATCTTGCCACCAAGGCATTCGAGATAAACACATGAAGCAGTTCTACTGCATCTTGTATATCTGTTCACAGAACACACTCTAAAGAGGAAAAGAAAGTTTCTGTTTATAGGACAAAACAATAAGGGCATTACAAAAACAAAATAGAAAAACCTTTTTCTATAAAGAAGCCTTCTCTCTAGCACTTGCAGAGACCACTTGCTACCAGCAAGGTATTACTCAAGTTGCTAGATAGCTTAGTCCTCAACTTTGTCAAAAAGCAGTCTGTGTCAAACTGAACATTTCAATGTAATAACCATCATGGATTCAACTGTCCACTCAGAACTAGAGAGAACACAAAATCCACAGGCAGACTCAATTCAAATGTAGTCCCAGGCAAGACAAGCTAGTTGCTTCCCTCACTAAGTCACCTATCCAGCCTTCCAGTATTTAAGAACCACTGTGAGGAGTTGACAGTAGAAAAGTAAAAGCAAAATGATGATTTGGACTGAAGAAAAAAAAAAATGTACAGTTTAGTATGCTCAAACACACATCTTTGTTTGACAAGGTCTAACAAACTAGTGCTCTGTGCCCTAAAGCAACTAAGATATCACATACAGCACTAAGGATGTGTCAAGTAATTAGTCAGTGTCAAACCCAATTTGCCTTTAGGGAAGTCAAAGTAGCAAAACATTCAGAGCTACACAGATCAAAAACAATGAATTTTTAAACCTTAATCTATAAAAATTTGAAAATGGTATGCCCTCACTTTCATAACCAGTCAGAAACAAGAAATGCATATTATACCTGTCTGAAATATTTCATCAAGTCTCTCTGCCACCTTCTGTGGGAGGCCTGCCTCTATCAGTGTCTTGTAGTGTTCTGTGTGAGTTACACTGGAAGTATCCATTGGTTCTTCCTCTTCTTTTAACTGTACCGCATTACCATTCACCTGATTAGCCATTTTATTATGCTGCTGGAAAAAATTCAGGAGCTATATTACAATAAGCCAGAAATAACTAGTTTGTAGGACAATGCATGATTTATCTAAACTAATTTGTATACATGCTGCAAATGAACTGTATCAAAGTTTTATTTAATACTTTCTGGATGCAGCTGATCTAAATTTCAAAAGAAATTACAACCCTTAATACTTTGGAAAATGTACATGGAAGAATTCACATTTTTTTTTAAATGTACTTCATGTACATAGCAATGTCTAAACTTTATCTGCTGATTGTCAGTAAGTTCACTGGTTACCATAGCAGCTGGAAAGTACTGGGATACGATATAACATCCTTTAAAGAAGAATTAGAAGAGCTAGCACTATTTTCATCTCCCATTCCTCCAGTTTTAAAACAACGATGTAAAATTTAGTGAACATATAACCCTGCAGGGTAGCTTAACATATCAAAATGTCAATACTTCTTTGCTAATTTTCACTTTCTTAGCTTGTTGCCATGTCTTCCTTCAAACCCAACATGTTACATAAGACTAGCCAAACACTTTCTCACAACACTGTCAGAACTCAATAAAGATGAGTAAAAATTGCACTCTGAAGCACATTATAATTTCAATCTACAACTGAGCTGTTTCCATGCTTTCAGATTTATTTGAATAGAAGCTCTACAAATCACAGCTACTTTTTAAAATCTATAACTTACTGGTTTAAAAGGAAGCCATGACTGCAGCGTCTTGAGTTCTTGTATATGTAAAAAAACTTGATGCGAGAATTAACAAACTGATTGCAAATACGTGCACTGAAAAATGCACAACTATCTTCTCAGACAATTCCAGTGGGCTTTGCCCAATTGATTAAAAACAGTTTCAATTTCTCAATTAGCCAGCCAACAGATATTTAGTATTCTCAAATAAAAAGGCTGACAAGAGGCAATTCAACTACCCAGCAGAGAATGTTAGGATGACCAATTATTAAGCTCAGAAATGAAATGAGCCTCAGGCTTTAAAAGATAGGGAAGAAGTAAATGATCAGCAGTGAAATGATAACCAGAGAGACATATGCAGCATGGTAGGAGCAACGCAGTAAGTACTGGAATACAGATATGAAGATGATTCAAGAACAGTTTTTTTAAAACATTGAAGCCTCAAGCTATTTACTATGCTAAATAGTTCTACTGCAGAACAAGCCTCCAAAAATAACCACACCTAAAACAGTCACTTTGTATATCCACCCCTTCTGAACTAAAGCTTATGAACTGTTTGGGTGAAGATTTGCAAGCTTTAGAAAGGAGAGAGAGAGAGAGAGAGAGAAAGAAAAAAAAAAGAAAAAACCTTTTCTTCAGACAGAAAAGTAGTGGAATTTTCTAAAACTGTATTGACTTGAAGGGCAACTTTAGAATGCCATAACAGAACCTAATGTTGTTTCTCTATCAGATGTCACTCTCCAATATTCAATTGGCAAGGAAAAGATACAACGTCTTCCGTAGCTACATGGCACACGCACATATATGTATGTATATACACATATATATACACACACACATATATAGATATACATACACACACAGATACGTGCACACACACATACACACACATTCCGTTTTTTGACCAGGAGAAATTGCTTTCTAACCAATTCAGTTTAGTTAGAAACTGAAAATTAATTACTTAAAAGCAACCATGACTATATCCTAATTACAGGAGAAAAAAACGCTACCTGAAGGCTACAATCATGCTTACCTATCATTAGAAGTGTTAACTGAACTCTCAAAACTCTAAATCAACATAAAGTTTCTATAGGTATGGATAGAAAAAAAAAAAAAATCAGGGAAAACAAGATCAGCTAGATGTCTACTTGTTGGAGAGCCTCTGCAAGATCTCAAACTTTAAACAATGTGGGGGCAGGGAAGTTTAGTTAAGCTGAAAGTGCTCAAGGTACAATACTATTCTAAATCCCTCTTCTTAAAAATGCATAGGATAATATACATAAAAAAAGATATACAAATGATGATACCGATTTTTTTCACCTGTTTACTACCTCTTATAAAATCAGTTACATATACATCTTCTCTGTACAGAGAAGGGGGGGGGGGAAAGAACCACGAGATTAAACAAACATGTTAATATAGAAAAAAGTTATTTGAAACAGTTAAGTACTTTTTAAACGACAATGGCTTATGGTGATGCTCCCTGAACATATTTGTGTTTTTTGTGAAACCAGATTAGTTTTCAAGTGTCAACATTCCTACAAGTTTAGTCTTGCTAAATATGTTCTATCTTGCTTATAACTGAACACAAGGTTGACAGCTACTGTTTCTAAGTAGAAAAACCTCATCTGCAGTTCAACTCAAAACTTATGACAGGCAAAATTTGCAGCCTAATGGCATGAAAAGATAGCTTTATTACCTTCATTACAAACATACATTAATATGGGGGGGCTACATGTAGCCCAAATATACATCCAATTACTATAGCACTGCAGCTGATCAAATGCTTTAAGTTTGTATTTTACTACATAGGTATGTAGACAATGTAAATTAAATTATCAGCATTTTAGTTTACTAGATTTTGACTTAACTAATTAACTAGTATTCTCACAAAGAATTTAAGTCAAATGCAGTGCATGTTCACCATTCCAAAGTTAAGAGAGGTGTACAAATTTTAGCTATTTCCTGTAACACAAACTTAACTAAAAAAAGTTTCTTAAAGAATTTAATCTGGAACATTCTGAAAGTGACATAGCTATAAAGAATACTTAAGTCCTAACAGCACCCAGAAGAAATACATTCCTTTTCACAGTTATAGTAATAGATTCTCTGCTGGCTTTGCAAGTTTGGCCTGAAATCCAAGATTAGAGTGATTTTTTTTCTTCGTGAATCATCACCAACAAGTAAAATTACATCTCTTACAACACCAGAATCTGTACTCCAAGTTCAGAAGTGATGTACAGGTGAAAATGTAGCAGAAAGATAATTTAACTCTCCCTCTAGATAATGTGAGCCAGATGTAGCTAATAAGAAAAATACTGATAAAATTCAGGAAAAATTATTAAGGAAAACATACACAAAGATTTTTAGTATTTTTGCTCAATTTAAAAGGGTTTTTTTAAAAGAAAAAAAGAAGAGTGATATGTATCTCTGTTTACACGTGCAGTATGTCCACGTGACTCAGCTTATAACAGGCCACAAAAAAAAGTACATATATGCAGACAAAATTGATATGTATACAAATATTGCACTCAAGACCTTTTCATGTACATTAAGTAACTCAAACATCTAGAGAAGAGGGAGACTGGTTGAACTGCAAAGATTTTAAGTGTGGATAATAGCAGAGGATCATGTATATATTAGTATGTGTGGGATATGCATTTGTTTTTAAAAACATGCAGAAGTGGATGAATTTAAAAGCATCTACATAAAAACGTGCTTACCAAATGAGCAGCAGTAAGTACATATTAGCGGCAACTTTAGATTGCCAAAAATGTGTTTTAAATGCCATGAATATTCAATGATATTCAAACATATTTTTAGCCTTCCAATACCTTTTGCTTGGAATTTCTGCTCATCCTACATCTCAAAAGACTAGTTTGCCAAGTGACTAGTCCCTMTCTTAAGAACTAATCATACAACAGGTAGCAGGTTAAGAACTACAGGTGCTTCTAAATTACCCAGAAACAATCCCCCCGCCCCCGTCAATGCTTAAATAACTCAAATGGTTCAAATAATTTTTTCTTGCTGGAAAAATACTAATTAACATACACCTGACCATGATAGCATATGGCATATGATCTCAGCTCCTATCAGACAACACTGAGGAAACAGCAGTGATGTTACTACTCCCAATTTTTAATACTATCCCTCCAACAGAGGTTGTCACCCTCAGACTATCTGAGCATACTTTCATCCAATTAATTATAAATTCAGTCTAATTAATTCAAAACATGTTTAGTAACAGCTTAAACAAGCAGAAATGGCAATTTCTGGCAGAGGGATTTTAAATTGTCATAACCAACTTTGCAGTGATTATCCAACAATACTGTTCCCAGTCTTCTGCTGTTTAACTTTGATTTCATGAAGAAACTAAACTGTACTTGTTTAGCTCAGGTGAACAGGAAGCATAGGACATACATAAAAACTCTGCCCCAAAGCCATTTCAAGTTGCTTATGTTACTAATCCTCCTAACGAATACATAGCCTGCAGGTCTAAAGAGAAAAAATAACCATTTGAGTTACACTGCATTAAAAATAGAATTTTGGGGGGGAGGGTGTTAGACTGAGTTTTTTTTTCTTTTAATGAACCTCAAGAAAACAAATTTAGTCCCCAGAAAATTATCATCAGTCTTGCATTTAATGTTCTTGTCAAAGCATGAAGATGAGAAATATATAAGCAAGGGGAAGACAGGATCTTAGATTAGGAAACTGAACTGGGAGTTTATTAAAACCTCACTTGCTCACAGAAGTGATTAGCACATCCCTTAACATTCTTTGTGTAAGCATTAGAGCCATTTCATTTGTACCGTAGCCTACTTAACCACAGAAAATGTATTTTAATAGTTTAATTATGATATACTAAAATGTTCATTGGTATGGTATATGAGAAGACTTTTTTTGAAGTCATCACACTTTTAAAAGTAATGGCCTTTACACATTAGCAAAGTTTTCTTACCAGCATCTCATTGACAGACTACCTTTACAGCAATGAGTAGTTAGCACCCTCACCCCTCCAGCACAGAGTTTTGTCTTTCTCATTCCATAATGCCGTGGAAAGAAAAAACTGAGAACCTCCAACATTATCCTAATCAAAAGACTAGCACAGCCCCCACCAAAACTATGCTTCAGTATCTATGCAAGTATAAACAGCCCCTCCATCAAGAGATGACTTTACCACAACAGGTTAGCAATGTGCACAACAGCCATCAGTGCCATTAAAATACACATACGGACTGAATCAGTACCTACTACATTTTGCTAACCTGAACTATAAAATCTATATACCCTCACTTGTCCTGGAGTTGGCCATTTATAGCTCACCTGGTTGAGTTGTACAGAACAACATTCATGACATTCTAGTTCAAAACAACACTCCAACAAAAGTGAGCATAATTCTGATAAACTTGCCCTTTATAGAGTTTTGCAGATCTTTGTCTATGAGAGCAGAGAGTATTGCTTCTTCTGGCAAAACTATTAAGCTAAGTATTACTGGGAGGCTCAAATATTATCCCAATAGGGATCTCATCTAGACAGAAAACTGAGAGGTAAGGATATTAAGTACTCATGGAAAATACAGTTTCTAGGGTACAAAATTATCAAGTAGTCTCTGCTAGTTTGCAAACACTACAGTTTACATAGATAAGGAAATTATACTGTAAGATGTAAAACTCTGGTTAGATGGTCTTTACTTTTAGAAGACACATAAAATAATTCAGTGCTATACAAAGTGTAATCTCAAAAAAAAAAAATACACAGTTCATATAACCCCCTTTGCAGCACAAAAATATCAGTGCTGATGGGATCCTTTAGTGAAGTACTGGGGAGGAGGGGAAATCCAAGCAACTTTCCACAGAGAAAAGCATAGTCCAATATAGCTTAAGTATATGATTAGCTACATTCAAGAATTAATAGGTAACAAGGCCGCTAAGATCCAGTAACCAGAACCCCATTAAAAAAAAAGTATTTAAGCAAGACTTGGTTTAAGATTTGGTAAAGATCTTTTGGTAAGAAACATTTAAGAAAAACAATGTCCTTGCAACAAGGTTCTAGAAAATTTTTCCTTCAGAGTATTYGGCAAATGTTACTGTCTCAAGCAAAGTACTAAGTGCCAACCTGACAGCTGCGAGAAGGTGCAGTGCAGTTCTCCCTCCCTACAGCCAGCAGTATCAGAACACACGCTACACAAGATTTGAGAGACAGTTACTCACAGCGCTGGCAACAGCTATGCATTTTCTGTCAAAGTCTTTTCCAATCCCCGCACGCATAATGCGGGACAAATCGGAGAGTAACCATGAAAGCTGCCTATCAGGGCGTCTGAGCTGTTAAAACACTGCTTCTCCGCACTGCCCGGAAAGGGATCGAGAAGGGACTTGAATCCCAGCACAGAGGAACGCACAGCAGCCATCATTAGCAGCACCGCAAGAACAGCTCCCGCCACGCTTCCTCCCCAGCCACATGCAAGGCTAATCCGCGCGGCCGGGCGGAGCCAGGGCGGCCCCCGGCCGCGCTGCCCTCCCC
>NW_020450683.1:3505874-3517178 GCF_003343035.1 Apteryx rowi | reverse complement strand
GGCGCCCCAGCCCCGCTGCGCCTACGCGGCGCGGGCGCCCCAGGCCCGCCTCCGCCAACGCCGGGCCTAGGCGGAGCCCGCGCCTGCCCACCCCGCCGCAGGGCCTACCCGCGAGCCCGCTCTCCCCGGCCGAGGAGCCCCCCAGCCGCGCGAGGCGGCCCCCCAACACCACCGGCGCCCCCGGAGACTCACCGGAGCGGGGCCTGCGCGGCGCAGCTCGGGCCCAAGCAGCGACGGCAAATGGCGCGCGCTCCTCCTTCTCCTCATGGACGGCGGCGCGACCCCGGCAACACGCGGGGTTTCCCGGAACTGTTTCCAGGGACCACTGCTTCACCCACTCAGGAACTCGCGCCTCAGACAGGCAGCCGGCGGCGCCTGTGAGAAGCGGGAGGCGGGTCGCGCCGCTACTCCCAGAGGCCGATGAGAGGGAGGCGCTGTAGCCAATCGCGCAGCGGGTTCAGCCCGGCGCGCCGGCAGGGCCGGCGCTGGGAGGATTTAAAGGGGCAGCGCCGCCCGCAGCCTCGCGAACAAAGAGAGCGGGACGGGCGCGCGGGGGCGTCTCGCCCTAGGCCCTCGCGCGGCGGCGGCCGGGCGCCGCCCAAGCGCTGCCCGGGGCGGCTCATCCCGAGCGGCGGCCGGGGCCCTGGGGCAGGCAGCCGCCGGCCGAAGGCGTTGCCCGTCAGGGTTGGTCCCGGGGCCGCGTGTGAGGAATTCGCAGCGCGGCCCGGGGACCCTGCCGCGGCCCGGCGGCCCTGGTCGAGGCCCGCCTCGGGCGTGAGGAGCAGGGCCCTGGTATCGCCTCTCCTGGAAGTTGCCTGGTGCTGCTTCTCGTTGAGTTATGCTTTCTGTGCAAGCGCTGCTTTTCTGCCTTGAGGAATTTGCCGTGTGGGTGGGTGGGAGTACCCTGCTGCTCCAGTAGCTTTTCCTTGGCCGTATAGGTCTGTCTAGTAAAGTCCTGCAAGCTAGATAAGGTAGCACACACTTTAGCACAGCACTGTGTGTCAGTTGCAGAGTTTTTTGTTGCCAGGCGAAGCCACTGTGGGCCTCGGTCATGCCAGGAAAGACTTTATTGGAGCTGAGAGCCAGCCTGTATTGATAAATCCTGAGGCCATTAATAGATTTGGCTTTCAGGTCTGGAGTGAAAAGGGAAAGATGCGTAGCAGCAAAAATCCTGGTTCAACTCCTCTAAAAGGACATCGGTGGGAGGTATGCTGGTGTATAGCTCTGATATCAGATAATACCTCTGTGATTATATGCAACTTGCCTGCTTACCTGGTCTGCTTGATGGGTGTAGACCTGATGCATTAAACAGATAATTCTGTGGGAAGTCAGCTTCTTGGCAGTGATGTTGTTTTTCCTAGGCCACAAAGAGTTGTGCTGTCTTCCGTTTCCTCAGCCTACAGTTGCATGATGTGAAAATAAATGTTGTGTGCTTTATGAGGTCAAGCTGAGTCCCAGAATATTGTGTGAAAGTCAGTCCAGAGGATCTATATATATATAGACAGTCAGGTGAGCCATCCCCCTCGAGTCTGGTAAATAAAGAAAAACAGTAGCCTCTCATCCTCTGAGAGAAGGTCCTTCCAACAGCTTAACAACAAAGTGACTATTCAGAAGACTGCATGTATCTGTGCAATGTATTAAGTGTGCATATTTCCATCACCCTTACGTGGAACATGGATAAAAATTGTATGTGTTACCTGATGTAAATGAAAAAAGCTTTTTGATCCAGAAGTCAGAAGCAAACTCATACAGATATCRGAGGTGAGCAGTCTGTCTTGCTGAACCTGTCTCGTGCCAGACGTGTTTGTTCTCTTGTGAAATCTGCACTGGCTCTATGAATTCTGTCTCCAAATTTGGCAGCAGTGACAGCTTTTCTTTGTTGAATGTAGGGTCTATTGCATAAAAATGCAAGGGAATATAATTATTCATTGCTTCATCCATACAAGTTCACTGCAGCAGCTGATCTGACTGGGAGTCAAAAATAATATGTTTAAGAAGTTCTCACAGCACAGAAATTGAGAAGAATTGAGGGATGTTTACAAGCACACCTGTCACTTCAGTGGTGCTTAATAAACATTCTGCAAAGCTCTTCAAAATATAATGTAACATCCAGGAGTGAAATACAGAGTACTGACATACCTACTATCAGCTGACAACTGAACATGGTGAGACTATAGCAAAATTTATATTGAAGTATGTACACCTTTGGTAATGTAATAATTTCAGTTACTAAGCACTACCAAATCTTACAGCAGGAAGATTCTTAGGGTAGTCATTGCCAAAGCATTTCTGACACTTTCTCATCTGTTCTGTATGGGTATTTTCCAAGGTATTTTCCAAACTGTTGGAAGGACCTTCTCTGAGAGGATGAGAGGCTACTGTTTATTTACCAGACTCAAGAGGGATGGCTCACCTGACTGTCTATATATACAGATCCTCTGGATTGACTTTCACACAATATTCTGGGACTCAGCTTGACCTCATAAATGACCCCCTTGTGGGTAATTAATTGTATGCAGGCAGTTGTGAACACTAGCAGGGTGTGGGTTTTGGGGTGGGTTTTTTTTTTTTTTTGGTGGTTCTCATTTCATAACCAAAATCAATATTGATTCTGTGTTAAGCCTGCCATGTCTTTGCCAGTACAAGACTCTAGCAAGCTGTTTTTCTGCTACAAGATTAATAATTTGAGTCATAAATTGGTGTTCATAGGATGGAATTTGTAATTAAACATGGATTAAGTCTAAACTGCCATGCTTCCACCCCACACTCCTTAAGAGGATCTAGCACTGTTACTTTTTCACTGGAACGTGATACTATTGATATGATCACTGAAACTATTTGCTTTATAACACTGGTTTCATCAGACAGTGCAGTTCATAATTTTTGCTGCAACAAAGTCTGTAAGCTTTGATTCACACAATGGTAAAACCATTGTTATTCTGAGAAAAACAGCATGAAAATCATCTGCGATGTGATGCACACTGCACATAACATTGGCTGTAACAGATCTGACCTTATTCTGACATGATGACACAACTGCTGGTATGTTTGTGGTTATTGGCCTATGCTGACTCATACTGGTCTTTGCTCCTGGTTGAAGATGGCCCTTCCCTCCGTTTTCACCCATGGAGGTTCTTACTTCAATGTTTTGGGGGTTTTGTCTTCTGGGTGCTTGGCTGTTACTCTCTTCTGATGTCCAGAAGTGTCTATCTTCTATTGTATTGCCACCTAGTGTAGAAGCACCAGAGGTTCAGACTGGTTGTAGATATCTCTAGCACTTTGGCTTTCAGACCAGATTCTGGTACGTTACTCCAGAATATCTGCAGCTACTATCACCCTGGTGTCTGCATGTTCAGCTCTTTGGTCTCATGCTCCATACAATAGCCTCAACTGAAAAAGTTCTAAACACTGAACATCCTTAGACAGGAACAAGCTATGGCCTGCAGGTAGTAGAGGTAGTCCAGTGCCAGCCAGCAAGCTGGGCCTGAAAGGAGGTCCTAGATGCTCTGGGACAAAGAATAATTTCAAAGAGCTGTTGCTAGAAACTCCTGGAACAATGCTATTTACAGTTCTGTCTGGTTGAAAATAAACAGATGCACACAAGACCTGAACTATCCCTGGGCCAAAGCAAGGCAGAACAAAGACTATCTTAGAACCAAGAAAAAGGTTAATCTCTGCTGCAGAGAGCTGGCTTGCATCAATCTGGAAAGGCAGGCAACAAATCTTGCTGCCTCATGGACATTCAGAAAGTTATGATGTCTTTGTGGTCATCAGTTGATAACGAAGTGGAGAGCTAAAACCACAGCTCCTGGTGGTAAGGCCATCTTTGCTTCTCTGGTCCTTGTAGCACCCTATAATCCTTAGGATTTTCTGCTGTGTAATTTAGGCTTCCTCGTGCATAGCAGGCTGGCTATAATGTGGATGCTGGCAGGGAACAGAGGTGGGCACGTCTGCTGCCCTTAGATGCAGCCAGAGCAACCTGCCTGCAAAGGAGGTGAACAGAGCATGCTGTTCAACAGCTGCATATATTTATGCTGCCACTTGCTGATATTTTCCTATTTTTTAACGGCCAAGACTGAAGTTTTGCTTGAGCTCAGCCTATTCCCATCAGTCTACCACTTCTCTTGCCAGGTTTACAGTGAAATTCCTTTTTTTCCACATTAGTAGCAAGATGACAGAGTGATTTTGCTGTAGCTTGCATGTGAGCTGTTAGCATGTATATGGAACATGACATTTTGCAATGCTTTAGATTTTTTATTCTGACCTACCAGGAATCATCTGTGCACCCAGTATGGATAATGAGCAGTGCATGTGCCTGCCTCCAGGAAACTTCTCATACTGTGGCTCTTTGCATGTAGCGCTTCTGCTGCGTTTATTCAAGTTGAGAGGAGGCCTGTCTAAAAAAAAATCTACAGCCATTATTTATCAGTGAGGAAGCCCCCAGCAAGTTCTGCCCCCTTAAAGCAGGGAAATGCTCACAAAAATTACTGCCTAAAGATGCCGTGGTGCCAGTATTACCATGCTATTTTCTGCACATAAGTTTATTTTGCCTTGCCTGGAGCCAGTGTCTTTGATTTTGGGGGAAAAAACACATCTAAAATATAAGCGTTTGCTTTGTCATACCTCCTTCCCCTTGTCTGTTCTGGAGTGGGGTGGGCTAGAGCAACAAAACAGCCCAAAGAAACCAGAATGGGTAACCTGGGGACCTTGCACTAAAACAAGCTTGTTGAAGATCTTGGATACATCAAAGGCAGGCAACTTTATTTGCTAGAATTCATTCCTTCATGGTAATACAAGTCAATACAAGCAGATTGAGGAGGTCCCATCAATTTAGAGCTATGGTTTCAGACCCTCTCTCCTCTTGTCACTTCTGCCCCTGCCCCACAGCCAAGGATTCTTTCCAATTTCCATCAGATTTGTGCAGAATGCAGCACAAATTAAGCATCTTGGGAAGCAGCTTGTGCTTAGATGCAGTGGTAATCGCCAGCTTGGTTTCAGCTGAAGGAGTGCATTTTCATTGCTTCTGCAGTAGCTGAACAATGTTTGGCAGTGATCTATAGGAACAAGATATGGACAGAGGATTTGGGGGCAGGGAAGGATATGCATCTCATTGGAAAGTAAGGGCCACTCTGAGAAACAAGGCTTTTTCTTCGTAAATCTGTGTTGTAGGGTGGCTGTTGAATATTTGGGTGTTATGAATGGAATCAGTCCGACCATGAAGAACAATAGAAGAATAACCTGGATGCACCACTGCTGGCAGGGTAAAGAGAAGAGAAGCCCTTTCTTTGACACTTCAGCATGCCTGCAGGACAGAAGGGAGGGCTATTCATGCCATCAATGATCCCAGTGCAATTGGGAAAACCAAGAACAATAAGCTCCCTATGCCCTGCTGTATAACTGCAGTTTGAAGGTGATATAGCACCATCTTCACAGTCTTACAGGTCTCAAATATCAGCTTCAAGTGTTGGTCTGGTCACTCAGCACCAGAATTGCCCCAAAACAGCTCACAGTTAGGGGCTACTGATTTCTAAAAGACAACTGCCCCCTGTCCTCTGCTGTCACACTGGACTCTGGAACTCCTGTTCTGAGCTCCACTAACTCAGAAGCCAGGAATTTCTTTCTCCAGACCTGGTTCTGTATCCTCCTTGCAATCCCCCCCTATCAGATAAATGTTTGGTCCCCTACTTGTGCTTTTATTCACCACTAAAAGGAAATCACCCCTTAAAAGGGCAGCAGAGACATGTAGCCATCCTAGAAATACTTGATTCATACAGCCCCGGTGCCAATACAAATAGGATGCAACGTTTTAGTAGTCTGCAACAAACTACAAGCACTGAAGTGGCCACGGTCCATAGCAGGTATCTCTCTCTCTGCTGGCCCTGGAAGTAGATGACTGAAGCACTGATAAACTGCTTGCTCCTAGTCACGCCAGTGCTCACATAATTTGTCAGAAACCCTGCAGTGTTGCAATGCACTCTAGGATACCAAACCCCATCAGTAAAATGTGCATCCAGTCAAACAAATCTCTTAAATCATCTCTGCCTTCTAGTTGCTGAAATGCTTCTGGTAAGAGGCCTGTCTGTAACTCATACTCGGACAACTTTCACATTACCTGCCTCTTGTGGCTTTCATCACAAGCACTGTCAAAGGAGCTGTAGAAAAGCACGTTACAAGCTTCAGAGCTGGTGCTATTGCCTTATCACACTCTACCTAAGAGGAAAACCTTAGTAAAACACCCCAAATCCAGTATACTCACAGTGATTGATTACTACTGTATCTTAAGAATCAGTAACAAGCAACATACATTTATACCATTTAGTCACTTGCTGAACAGAGACTAACAGCATAAAGTTCAACAGAAGAAAAAACATTTTCTCTGAAGAGATACGCTGATCATGAAACTACACAAGATGATTTAACAACTCGTTGTTGCCAAAAGGCAGAGGTTTCACTTGAACTTTTTACTTTGAACCACCTTTGCTACTGGCCATACACTTCACAAACTCATTCACCTCACTAACCTCAGGGGAGAGGGAATGAGCTTTCTGCACTTAAATCAGTTCATTAAAGGTTTTAATGAGCACCAGAGTCAGTGCAAGAGAAGGTATGGGATGCTGTGGCCAGGACTGGGGCATAGGGAGCAGCAACAGCAAGCACTTGTAACTGCTCAAAGAACCACACTTTGGAAGGAATAGGTTTGAGGGGGCTCACTACTTGTAGAAACAAGGAGTTGCTAACTAGTCAAGTTTGAGTCTTTTATTAGGCAAAGATATTTGCACCTCCCAGGAAGTGAAACAGTGCTTGTGTCACTAGGAATGGCCGGAGTATCACCTGCATTAAAGTAAAGCAAATTAGTCTCAGGGAGATTCAGGTTATCAGGACTCCCTGGAAGTCTCCAAAAAGAGAGGTCAGTGGAATACAGTAGAAAAACCCCATCGCAAGTAAAAACTGAACAGTTGCTACCCAAGGCATTAAGGAGTCATTGGTAGTAAGACAGCTGCAGAATCTGTATCAGGCCAGTTGGTTAAAAAGAGACCTTTCTGATATAGTGAAGGTAATTTCAAGAGACAGACGACTGTTTGCATCCCCACAAACACACACCTTCTTCCTCAATTCTTCTGGCACTTGCTCAGCAGTGATTCTGGCATTTGTTGGACTCCACGAGCCATTCAACTTGCTAACCTAGCAAAAAAGTAATTGGGCTAGAAACGACAAAAAACAAGGTGCTGCTGGGTTAACAGGCTGAATGACTCCCACAAGTCTGATTCACTTGACACAGTGAAAGGGAGGGGAAGAGGTCGAAGCAGGAAGGAGACATTCTGCTTTACACAGCAGCATCAGTAAATCAGTTCAGTTTCTCCAGCACCCACAGTTTGCAGGCATGGCCTTATAATCATCTGCCAGTCCAGCTACTGCAGAAAGGGACTTCTGCTCTTCGCAGTCCAATCACGCAATTGTGCTGAATCCCTAGGATGAGGGAGGGCAGGACTGTGTTGCTCCTGCCAACATATATTTGCATATTTCCACCGTGAAAATAGATTGTTGGTTTTCTTTCATTTCTGTAGCAGTTTTTTTGTAAAGATCTACAACTGTCTGTTCTTACTGTTGTGAATGCTTTTGTTGCCATGAACTGATGGAAGTTAAGGATGATTTCAAGGCAGTGAACTAACAGGACACTCCTCCCCAGAGAACAGGATGGGTTTATGAACAAAGACACAGTAAGGGCCCAAAACACAATTCACCGGCATAGCACAGAAATCCCCCCAGAAGCTCATGCAAAGTTGAAACACAATGAAGAAAGGAAGAGATGTCTTTCAGCAAGCACTCATAGCCAGAAAAGCTCTCTGCTGTGTAGCAGGATATTGGACAGCACACCTGAACCTCAGGACTCTTCAGAGTTTGTAACACCTTTCCTGTAGGCAACATAGATGATAGTTTTCCAAACCACAACACTCTCCACAGAGCTTCCCAGCAGATCCCCCTCTACCATTACGGACACTCGGGCAAAGGCTCAGCAGCTGAACTAGTTTGTTTATATACCACCACTACTTCAACCTTCTCAGTCATTGCTGAATGGCTTTTACCCATTTCAAACACAGACTGCACAGCTGGAGCAAGTCAGAACTTACCCCCTGCTGGCATTCAGTTCAAAGGTAGCTCAAAGTACAGGCCGGATCTCTTCTGAGACATGGCTACAGCTAGTTTTCAGATGGGTTCTAGATATCCCACGGTCTGGGTTCTCCCTTCTAGGGAACCAGGTTTTTTTCCTTTGAAGAAAGAGCATTATAGGGCATCTACAAGACATAGTAACATTCCAGTGGTAACAGGGTGATGAATTCAGACAAACCAACTGATCCTGTGTAGAGATACATACCGCACCTAAAAGAACTCTCTGGGACTGGACTCGGCAAACAGCAGCAGTGGCTGGCAGCTCTTCAAAGAACATGAGTTTCACCTACGTGGGATGCCAGAATGCAACCTAATGCACAGAAGACTGCATAGATGTTAAAGGCAACATCACATAGATACCATCCGCTCAGCTCCTTCGATGGGAAATTTAAAAGAACTAGCCATTTCACACCCAGAAAGTGAGCAACTGCACCCAATAGAGTGGCCCTTATCCATAAAACAGCAGCCTTCAAGGAAAAAAAAAAGGTGCACACACATGCAGAGGAGTAGGATCACAAAACCATGAATTTAAGCCCTGATCTGTTCAGTTCAGAAAATAAAATTGTCCTAATATTAATTTCAACTATTCCATAGTCCACTGTAGCTGTGACGATAAGAAATTGCTCTTCAATCCTGCCGTCTCACTAGTGACCCCACAGCTTTTGCGGGGAGCCAACCAATTCACAGATTCAGGAAGAAAAAGATGCATCCTACTTGAGGATTTTTAAATGGGTAAACGGATCAACTGAAGTATATTCTATTCCTTTTCATGAAGGAGCTCTTCCCACCAGGTTTCATATTCCCAGGGAGGTGGGGAAGGGGAAGGTACTAAACAATGTTTCTGGCTCAGGTTAATCAGCCCCAATTAAAAAGAAGGAACCCCATAGATAGCTCCACATACATTCTCTGCACAACTCATCATAACACTGTCTCCCACAGACTGAAGCAAGGCAATGAATTATTTTTACAGGGCAGCCTTTCTCTTCCCCATCTGATCACTCAGATTAGGTTTTCCTTAAACAAGAGTTTCAGGGCATGGACTTCTCATTAGTACTAAAGGACACRGTATTATCATTTACTCTGCAAATAAAAGACAAAGCCTACATACACACTAGCTGCACTGTTCCTCAGGTGGAAAAGAAAGAGAGTGGCTCAAGAAGAGAACGGCTGTTTGAAGATGTGCCAGTTTTTAGAGAAATCTTTGGTTAAAAATTACTGAGTATCTACTACATAGCAGGATACTTTCATTAGGAAGGAAACCATAACAGAGGAGAATCTGTGACTGCATCCTCAAACAGCTAAGGTAGACCCTTGTCAAAGGACTTTCTATATCAAAGCTTTGGATTTGCTTTCTGCCATTTCAGAAAGATCAGTTCCAGCCACATAATTCCACAGTCAAGCTTTGACTTCACAGTGTAACAAATTGTAACATAGGATGCCTTCTTATAAACCCTAGAAACACCAAGTCTCTTCAACCATATTTACAGACAAGGCAGCTAAGGTGAGTAAGGAAAGCCTATTTTCTTACCTGTCCATTCTTATTTCATACAATCCCCCTCTTTTCAGGGCTTAGCACCTTAAGGGCACACTATTTCAGTACATAATTTGACATATGTTTTTTGTTGGATTTCTTAAATCAAAATCKTAGAAGCAACTATTGCAGTACAAAATTCATCTTAATCCATCCCTCTTTGGAAAGGGACTTGGATAACAAACATCTAGAACTGGAGACAGACAAAACACAGTTTGGCAATTGAAGTCTTTTGTGAAAATGAACATTCTGGCGTGTCAGGATCTCAGCTGTCTTGCTCCAGAAACCTGCATCATTGCAAGTGAAATCACTGTGACTTAGGATGGGATTCTTCCTTCACAGTTTATGGTACTAAACATGAACTGCAATGAAAAAACCTTATTTTTATACATATTCTGCCAGTTCAACAGAGAACACTCTTCTCCCTTCACCACAAAGAGTGACASTTTTCTTCAGACAAAGGTCTTTCTATATGAACAAGTCTCTATATAGGTACTATTTTTAACTTTTTTCCACTTTCCTTGCAGCTTCAACTGCAACAAAGTTAGCACACTAAGTATGAACAGTCAATTTTTTTCAAAGAAATCTAAAGAAAATAGTTATGTACAGGACTACCTACTCAAAGGTAAGCTGCATTGTTCTTCCAACATAAGAGCATAATACCAGACAGTGGAGTTTTTCGAGTAAACAGCTACTGAACAGAAAGGAGAGACCGAGTAGTTTATTTGACATTTTTGCAGGCCATAGTATAACAGGACAAATCTGGATTATATTGGCCAAAGTATACAGTCTTCAAGGCTGTTTTACACTGCGATCAGTATTGGCTGTACACGGCAAACAACACTCAGCAACAGCAACAGCTTAGTCATCATCTTTAAGCTTCTTGATCTTATACTTATGGCGCTCAATTTCTTTCTGCAGGCGCTCTATCTCTTTCTTGTGATGATCAATCTCTTCCTCATGGTGTTTCCTTAAGGCAGCGAGCTGCTCYCTCTCCTTCTCCCTGCGGGAAAGCACAGCACAAGAGGCTTGATGGCTCTCAGTCCCTCCAGAGCCCGCACGCCTCAGGGTCGCTGCAACCGCTTAGTGCGGGGCTCGGGAAAAGGCGCGGCGGGGAGGGTCTGRCTGTACAAGGAGAAAGCTACAGGCGGGGGGAACAGCCGGTAGGGGCCCAGGGCACAGGCCTCTCTGCGGGGCCGCGYGGGGAGGACGCGGCCGCGAAGCCCCCCGCGCCAGCAGACGGAGAGCAGAGGGCCCGGCCGCACCCGGGAGGGCCGCTGGGGCCGGGCTGGGGGCCGCCGCGGCCCTTGGGGTGCCGCGAGAGGCCTGGGGCGGGCCCGGCCCGCGCTCACCTGAAGTACCGCTCCTCCTCGGCCGCCTGCTTCTTCCCGAAGGCGCCGCCGGCCTCGCGGATGGCGCCGCCGCCGCCGCCACCCTTCCCGGCGCCTTTGCCCAGCTCGCCGAGCTGTGAGGGGAGAGACGGCGGTGAGAGGGGAGAGACAGCGGGGAGAGGGGGAGAGGCGGAGACTCCCTCCCTCCCGCCGGCCCCGGCCCCCGCCCGGCCCCGCACCTGGTCGGCGCCCGAGCCCGAGCTCCAGGCGCGC
>NW_020450683.1:3402029-3504562 GCF_003343035.1 Apteryx rowi | reverse complement strand
GGCCCCGGGCGGGGGGAGCGGGCCCTCGGGGCCGTGCGCGGCGCTGCTCGGGGAGAAACGTGAGCGGGGCAGGCGGCGAGCCAATAACTGAGCGTGCACAAGGGGCAGGTGCGGGGCTGGTGCGTTTTCAGGCCTTGGGGTGACTTTTTTTCCGAATTATTATTGCTGATGCCTGGGGTTTCTTTCTCCTTCATAAAAAGCTTCTGTTGTGGCTGGTGGAGGGGGTCAAATGTTAAGCTGTGCCTTCTCTCAAGAGGTAAATCTGGTGGGAATTGTGTGCTCTACAGCCTTTTTTGAAATCTCTGTGCATAGTGCTTTGTTATGTTACATGGCTTAGCTTTTTTGTGGATGAGCTACCGTCCTGGTAAGCTACATGAGGTCCCTTTCCCTTTCTTTCACCCTCTGTTAGTCAGTTAGTTTGTGCACCACTTGGATTTATTTAAATGAGCTTGCCCATAGCTGTTTATTCCTTTAAATAAAAGTGAATGTTGAGTATAAATACACAGTTTGGTTTGGCTTAGTACTATAGAGAACAAAAAGTAAACTGAACTGAATCAAATAACCTTTGGTCAGAATGAAATCTACATTTGTATTTGCACCAGTGTGACTTAATGTGTTTAAGGGCCTGTCCCCAATACTGGGTTAAAAGCAATAGTGGAATAGGTACCTAAAAAATCATGATGATAGTGCTGGTAAAGTGTAGAAGTGAGGTGAGGGGAAAAAGGCACAGCTGTTGAACAGGCATAGGGGAGACGTGTTTTCTAAGTTTTTGTAGTTTAAAGGTAATGTTGAAGACACTGTCATGCTATAGAAAAGGATGAAAAATGTGCCCTCCTAATGCTTGAGGAAGATAGTGTTACCAAATAGATAGCTACAGGCTTGGAATGAGCAAGATATTTTGTAAATTGTAGTACAGGATAATGATGACTGTTGTAGTAATCATTCAGGAAAGAGTTAAGCATGCTGTGATGGCCGGTGGATGAAAGTTTCTTTTGTTTTTCAGGTAAAGCAAATTGAAAAACGAGACTCTGTTTTAACATCAAAAAACCAAATTGACAGGCTGACCCGACCTGGATCTTCCTATTTCAACTTGAACCCCTTTGAGGTTAGTCAGAGCATTTTATTCTTCCTTTTGACTTGGTATACCAACTTCCTGGTTTGTCGGGAGTTTACTTCAGTAAAAAGACCAAACTTCAGAAAGAAAAAAATTCTCCAGATGTAGATTACTATGATCAAGGCTTACAAAATACAGAAGAATAGAGTGTATGCGCTCACTCCCTTTTTACTGTTTATTGTGAAACAAGTTGTATTCTTTCGGCAAACTTCCTTCATGCAATAACACTGAAAGATTTTGTCAGATAAATGCCTAGTGCTTTTTGAATGAAAACATTAACAGCTACAAGTGATATGCTTGTCAGGTTCTGTTCCTAATGCTTCTGGCTCAGCATTTCTGATTGTGCCTTTTGTTTTGGATGTTTGTGCTACTGAATGTGTGTAGTGCATTGAATGAGAAAGGGACTCTAACTTTATAGACCAGAGAGCAATCTTTGAAGAGTCAAAGGAAGACAGACAGTTCCTTTCCACGTTATTATAGTTTCATTCCAGATGCAATTGGTTATAAGTCTGTATAAATCAGTATAAAGTCTTAAATAATTTGAAAGGCTGAGAAAGAGCAGTACATAAAATATAATCTGATGTTGCACTGGAGCCAGCTTTTCATGTGGCTATTTCTTCCTGATATCATCTTCAGTTGCCTTTTTGTATCCTCAGATGCTCAGCTTTTTGTAATCCAATATGAGGCTGGTCAGCAAATTCACTTTGACATGTTCAGTTATTTGTAGTATCTTATTGACTTGGAGAGTAAATTGTTAAGAAAGCCATTTAAAAGTAGACAGCTCCTTTCCTGCAAGGCGTTTGGTGTTTGTTTGTGGGGTTTTTTTTAATTACAGATTATTAGTGTCAGACCTGCATACATCTGCATTGAGTTAGCTCAGTTGTTCCTTAGTGCTTTTGGTTCAGTAAATTAATTCACAAAAGAATTTCTAAACTCTACCACATCCCTAAAGATCAGTACCTAGACTAGTGGGTTCATTCATGGAAAACAACCAGTAAAACTCTCCTGTCTTCTCTTAAAATGAATACATTTTTACAAAATAGTGTGTTTCCTGCCCTAAGTTCCCAGTTATGAATGATTCAACAGTGTCTCAAAGCTGTCCCCTGATCTGCTTCCATTTCTGCCAAACTAAGCATTGCTATAGAGCTGGCTGAAGATTTAGACCAAAGGTGACTATTTAGGGATGGCAGCTGTCTATACAAAACTCAGGTGTGGAAAGGTCCCTGGCATAGTCAAGAGCAATGTATCATTGTTAAAAAGTAGAATGCTCCAACCTGGTGTCCTCTTAAAATGTTTCTGTGCCACCAGGTGAAAATTCATATCCTGAAGCAACTTCCTGATGGGGGGAGCTTTCTGACTTTGTGTCTATATGCCAGTGAACCTGAAAAATGGAGCCTGTCATCAAACTTGCCCTGTTGTTGTCTCTTTTAGGTACTGCAGATGGATCCTGAAGCCACAGATGAAGAGATAAAGAAAAGGTTCCGGCAGGTATTTGGCTTTTGCACTGGAAGCCTTTGGAGGGAGAGTAGAAGCTCAGTAAAGATTAGGCAGCTGCATTTGCGAACAAGCAAAATGGTGGTAAAGCTGTATTTGGATTGATAAGTAGCCTTTTCTTTCCTTTTTTTTTTTTTTTTTWAAAAAGAAGAAATACATAGAACAATCTTTGTATCAACAATGTGAGAGCTGCAGAAGTGTTTCTGATCCATGCCTGGTGTGCTGCTTTGCCTGTAAAGTGCGTGGCTGGGCTAGTACAAGTTGATATGCCTATGTGTAATCATTTTGTTGAACATACTATTTTAGCCTAAAGAAAAGGTGAAAATTTATCAGAAATCAAGATCTGAAAAAACATATTTGTCTTGAATATTTGGACTGCAGTCCAGAAATATATTTTCTGCGAAGTTTCTTTAATAATTTCAGTGGTTGTTCTTTGTTGCTGGGTTACCAGTGACAGCAGCAGCCCTGCTCACTGACTCTTCTGCATTGTTCCATAGCCTTTTCAACACAGTAACTGGGGTAATCTGCAGAAAAAAAGAGTTTTGTCAGTGCATCCAGCAAAGAAATGCAATGTAAAGAGGGTTACAGACTACTACCTCAATTAGTGCAGTAAACGTTAAGAGCTGGCTTTAGACAGGGAACTGTGCTGGCTGTCTTGTGCTGACAGATCAACGTTCCTGGTGAGTTGGTTATGGGATATGGGCTGTAGGAATACTTGAGGAGTGGTAGGATAACTTTTCAGTCCTTTGCTGACTTTTCATTTCTGCAAATAGTAAATTGGGGCTGCCTTAGCTTCAGGGTGATAGATTATGTTCTGAAGACAATAAGATGAAATAAAGTGCATGGAACTATGTATTGAAGAAACCAAATGCCTAAATACAGAAGGTGGAACAGCTGAAAGAAGAAAAAGATACTGGCTATAGCAAATCACTGAATAAATCAGCAGCATGCTGCTGTTGGGGATGGGAGGCAGACCTTTTCCTGTGAACTAGAAATTGTCATGTGTGGAGTTCAAGAAGTAATTATTTTGCATTATTTAGCACTGATGCAATTTCAGTTCCAGCCCTATGTCCAGTTTTGAGCATCATGGTAGGAAAGAAGCAGAAAAACTAGAGTGCAGACAACAATAGCAAAAATAAGAGGTCTACAAAAAGAAATGGGGGAAAGTCTGAAAGAAGTTTCTTTTGCCCTGGAAAGGGAAGATGGTGAACATGTGCTCTCTAGTCCATTAAAGATTGCCATGAGGATGGTAGTGATCGATGTCCTGTCTCAGCTGGACAAAGAGTGCAGGATGGAGTTTTCTTCCCCTTCAGTAGAGGAGCCTAAGGAGAAATTTACCCGCTCTTTAAGTAGTTTAACCTCTGAACAGCCTTAGAGATGCTGGAGAACTTCCCTCTTCAGAGGTCTTTCAGTAAAAGGTAAACATCAGTGGAGGCTGATCTTTGTAGATTTGTTTCTACTTAAGACCAGAGACACGCAACTTGAGTGACCAAGGGTTTCATATCAGCCCTAGGCTACTGCAGCTCAAGGCTATTTGTATTGCTTTGTAGATCCAAAGCTGCAGCTTTTCTCAGACAGCATGTTTGTAGCTGCAGTTGTACTTGATTTTCAGTTAGAAATCTCTATAAGCCTTTGCTGAGGCAAACGTGTTGTCAGCTTATTTGCCTGTTTGCAAAGGAGTGTGATCCATTAAGGTTCCTTCTGTCTGAGACTACTTCCCTCCTCTCACAGAAATCTCTGGAATATTATTTATCTTCTAGAATAGTCTTGGTATCAAGATCCTTTCTCTTGCAGTTGTCAATATTGGTACATCCGGACAAAAATCAAGATGATGCGGATAGAGCCCAGAAGGCCTTTGAAGGTAATGCTCTCACAACTTCCTTATGGATTGCTGCGTGATAGTAGTTGGTCTGGTATTTTTCTGTAGCTGGTTTAAATGATTTATTAGGACTGGAGGCCCCACTGAARGACAGAAGAATTGCTGTAGAGTTGTTTCAGGTGAGGGAGATGTGTGGGGTGCCATTTCAGCAGCAGAATTTCACTAGGTGGCAGTAATGGCGTTGTTAGAGCTCGTGGGGATAAACTGGCCCATAATGTTTATAGACTGAATAAAATCAAATGCATGAATTAAACAGTTTTTCTTGAACAAAGACCACAGGACAGAAAATGTGTTGGCTTATGGCTTGAATTACAGCTGGGAGTCATGCAACTTAAACCTACCTCATGCTTTGTAACTTGCAACACTTGTTAGAACTGACACTTTCACCCTACGAACTCCAAAAGGGTGGCTGACAGTCTCTCTCATTACTGTACTCCAAATCTCATCTGACTAATCAGGATATTGCTTGCCTAAATGTATTAAAAAAATAAAAATAAAAAAAAGCCCTAGGAAGCAAAGTTCAGGTGGTTACAAGTACCAGTCTTGCAACACCCTGCAAATGTGACTACGATGCTATTAATGTTGATGCTTTTCATTAGCTGTAGATAAAGCGTACAAGTTGCTACTAGATCAAGAGCAAAAGAAGAGGGCCTTGGATGTGATACAGGCAGGAAAAGAATATGTGGAACATACTGTAAGTATTCCATATGAACGGCCAGAGGTGGGGTGAGTGGGTCATAAGTGCTTTGTAATTTGCTTTTATTTGTACACATGCTGTATGTTTAGGTCATTAAAAGGTGGGCTGAGCAGAGCTCTTAACAAAGCTGTGCAATTGGACTGTGAGCGTGAACAAACATGCTTTATCCAAGATTACTGTTGAGCTCAGCACAGGATAATTCAGTGAAATTCAGTACTTGCAATAATTAGGTTAGACCATATGATCCAACCTAAATATTTCTTTTGAATCTGTGAATGAGTGATGCAGATGAAATGTGTGTAGGTGGAAGAAAATAGGTGATGACAGCAGGAAACTGGGAAATTTTGGGGAAAATGACCTATAAGATAAGGAAAGGAGCTCGGATTACACTAGCCAAGAAGTTAGTTGAGTGATATGAGCAGACTAAAACGCAACAAGCTTGAGAAAGCAAATGATGTGGGAGAACTTGGGTACTCTAAACCAAGGAGCACTTTATGTTGCTTGATGCTGTTAGTCTTTCAAATATTGCTTGATGCTGTTAGTCTTTCAAATATTGCAAAGCAAAATAAACTTCCTGCTAGTTTGGGTGCTGCATATTGGATATAAATATATCCTTCTTTAAAAAAAAAAAAAAAAAAGACTCAAACCAGAGGGATTGTGTTGAATGAACAGTACCTAACAGTGTTTTTAATTATTAGGGGTCAGGTACTAGTGATGTTGTATGTGTCTACCTGGACCTAGGGCCAGGTGGTTTGGATCTAAAATAAAACATGATCCAAATCAACATCTTGCTGTCATCTGTAGCTCTTACCCAGAGAACTAGGAATGCAGAAATACTTAGGTACTATGATGGAAGGCCTGTAAAACTTTTCAGACTCCTACTTTTGTTCTTAATCTTTAGGTGAAAGAAAAAAAGAAGCAGTTGAAGAAGGATGGAAAACCTCCCATTGTAGAAGAGGATGATCCTGAAGTTGTAAGTTGCATGGTGTTCAAAGAGGCTGGGTATTGCACTGGGGTTCTATAGAATGTGTTTCAAAAACTTAGGAATCAAAGCCAATCAAAAAGTTTTTATTAGATTTGCTAGAATGTTGTAAATCCTTTGACTTGCTGAAAAAGTGTAAAAAGTAAATTCATCATGAGATTCTGTGGATCAAAGTATTCAAATTCTTTTCACGGAGCAAGTCTTTGCTACTTGTGCATCACAGTTTTTTTCGAATTGAATTTCTTGTTGTAACTGTACATTGAATGCTGGAATTGCGGCATTTTTACTGCCAGCAACAGCATGTATAGAACCTATAGCAGCATGTGTGATGTGTGCTCTTAATGCCATTCTGTAATAAGAGCTGTCTGGGCTGGTTTTTCTTTACAGCATTTGAGGATAGATTTGCTATTCTGCAACAAATCATTTACTCAAAAAGGTATGACATGAGACAGCTCTTCTTTCCCAGTTCCTAGTCTGAAAAAGTCAAGTGATATTAGGAGATTAGGTGATTCTCAAACACTGACATCATTAGGCTTAGGGGCTTCACCCTTTTTTCCTATAAAGCAATTTTTTTTTCTATTGATGTCATCACAGTAACCCCTGAACAGTCTTTTTTTTCACTGATTTTTGGAAGTCTCTTGCTGTTCTTCAGTAATGAAGTTTGTTTTAAGTATACTCATATTTCCCACTAGAAACCTAGTTCTAGACTGTTGCAACAGCAAGAAGATCTGCTGGAAAATTATCATCTAAACAGTGACTGTCTCTTGTGTTGTGTCAAGTATCATGACGTTGCAAGACTCAACAGAAGAATAAGAGAATTTGAAATAAATGGTTCTGTTTATGCACAGCTTTGTGAATACCAAATGGAATGAGTCTTTAGTAGCATAATAAGTAGTTGTTTCTAGGTGTCAGGCCCAGAATTTATTCAGCAGTGTTTTATACCATTTCCTATGCCTCTGCTACTAGTTACTATGAAGGCAGGATATGGGCATACATATGCTTTACATTTTTTTTCTATGCTGCTTACATTCTCATGTAAAACAGGCTTCTCTAACTGTGTTAATGTGCATTATTTTGAGACCAGATTTGTGTTTTACAGTTCAAACAGGCTGTATACAAACAGACCATGAAGCTCTTTGCTGAACTGGAAATCAAGAGGAAAGAAAGAGAAGCTAAAGAAATGCATGAAAGGTATGAGCAGCATTCTGTTTCTGCAGTTCAGGCTTTTCTTCACCCCTCCTGTTTCCTCAGAGAAGATGAGAAATCACAGAATCATAGAAAAGTCTGGGTTGGAAGGGACCTCTGGAGATCACCTGGTCCAACCTTCTGCTGAAAGCAGAGCCTTGGTTTAGGTTATTAAGGTCCTTGTCAAGCTGTGTCCTGACTATTTTCAGCAAGGTAGATTCCACCACTTCTCTGGGCAACCTGTTGGTTGTAGAACTCTGTGTTTGAGAAATGCCTATTGGAAACCTGGCCTCCTGTATTTAAGACGCTATGTGTTTGGTGTGCTTATGTACTCTATGGAGGCCAGCCAAAACAGTGAAACGGTGACCTTTTTGCATGTTGTTAGCATATAAAGAATTGATTTTTAATTTTAATTAAGTGTAGCTATACCCCGTGGCATGTGTGATCCTGAACTATCTTAGGTGTTTTCATCACATGCTGCTTGAGTGCTTACTGTAGATGTATTTTTGCACTTCCATAAAGCAGGGCTTTTCCTCTAGTGATCAATGAAGGCAATCTAGGGGATGGTTGCAGGGCACTACTTCTAAATACAGATGAAAATGAGGGGGGAAAAAAATCTCTCAGTCATTCCTACCTTGCACGGTAGGTTTATTACCTTGCATGAGAAATTTATTAACCTCAAAATGTGTGCTCTCAACAATTTCAGAAACTTATCACTTCAGAGGCTGAGAGCATGACAAAGGCATCCTATGCAAGAGAAGCTGACTCACTGGTCTAGTATATGCATACTGTTGGTGGTGCCAAACCACCTTTTCTGCTCACTGTTCACCTCAATTTGAAATAAAATCCTATTTGTTGTGTTGTCTTAGGTGTTTTATGTAGAATGTGTATGTATCTCTTCCGATAAGCACTTTAATCTGCCAAGCAATCAAAAGAGCTTTCTGGGATGTTCTGAGAGCATTACATGTTTTTCTAATGTAGATGCTTGTGGGTTCATAACTTTTTTGTGATCTGCCTTCCAGGAAGCGGCAGAGGGAAGAGGAAATTGAGGCACAAGAGAAAGCTAAACGAGAGCGAGAATGGCAAAAGAACTTTGAGGTAATCAGCAGCTTAGCTGGATGCCACTTACAGGAGGGACCTCAGCAATTCTCAGCCATGCTGTAGGGAATACCCCTAGAGAAAAGAGAAGCTTCTTATCTGCAGGTGCTATAAGATAATTTAAGTAGACATGTAGTAAAAGATCCCGCAAAAGCCTTGTTTTTGTCTTTATATGTGGTGAAGAGCCTGTGGATATGACTTTGATATCGCCTTTCTGGAAACAGGGATCAGGTAGATTAAGGTGTAGTATTTTTCAACTTTGTTAGCAGCTTATTCTTATCACAAGGCAGAAATTTTAATTGTTTAGCCCCAGTCACCGGTGACCAGTGACATTTAATCTGGCAGCTATTCAGCCACTGGTGCGGACTGAGTTGGTATTTTTCAGTCTGATTGCTAACGCCTACATAATCTGTATCTGAGGTGAATATCAAAGACCTGAATGAGCGTCAATTCTCTTGGTCCCTTTCACCCCATATTCAAGGTTCAGGCATATCAGAAATAGCTTGTGGTGGTTGCACTGCTGTTCTAGAGCAAAAGCCTGCCAAAATAGTTGATATGGCCTGCAACTCTTCTTTCATTACACAGCAGAGGTGCAGTCCCATGACAGGAAATTACATGGGAGGGTTGCAGGAAGGAAGTTAATGAGAGTGTGGAGGACCTAATGAAAAGAATCAGCTATGTTGTTCATTTAACCCACAGTCTGATCCCAGTTCATGTTTGAGAGGCCTTTAAGAAAGAGGGCATCTGGGAGAGCAGTGTGTGAGCTGGGCTGACATCCTGTGGAAAGTGGTCAGCTAGGATTTTGCTGGAGGCTCAGTTGGAAAGAGTTTATGTGTGTTTATGTGCTATATAATGTGAATGCAGGATGTTGGATGTTCTGGGAAACGCTGAATCTACTGTGCATGCGTCATGCTGCTGTGTTGAGTGTGCGCTATTGGTATTGTCACATAATAGGAAAGAGGTAAATGAGTGTGCTACTTGCCTTGCTGCTGGCAGAAGTTCTGTGGCCAGCCTGGCAGGAGAGGTTGCGCATCAATCGCTGTAGAGACGCATTGAAGGTTAGAAGCTGAGGACGTGAGCAAACATCACAAGCAGGTAACAATGGACCAAACAGAGAATCTACTGAGCTGTTGAAGTACCTTTGTTTCCTCAACCATTCCTAAACAGCTGAACCACTGCACTTGCAAGTATCTTCTCCAGCCTTGCCAGTGGCTATTTAATCTATGTGAAAAGACCATATCAAAGTTAGGTGTTAATGYTGAAAATGGATTGTATGACTACATAAGAATAGGAAGCTTATTGGTGCTAGTGACTGTGACAGGGAGGATGATTAGAGACAAAATAGCATATGAATTCTTGGCTGCTCCTGTGTGTGTGCTGATTCTTGTTTGTGAGAATAAGAGTTCTGCATCTGTGTCAGTTAAAAATGACAAAAAAAACCCCTCTTCCTTCAAGGTGCTCGCACTGCACCTCTGGATTGTTCTTCTGTGGTTCCCTGCTCCTGTTTTTTTGATTCCAGTCCTTTCTCTGCATATTGCATTCTAGTTCTATTCAGCTCTCCTGTCTCTTTACCTCAAAGATGTGTAGATGTGTAGGTTTCCTCCCTCGCATGTGTTCTACAGCACTTCTAAATGCTCATAGGAATATTCCATCATTCAAGTTCTTGTCTGCTATTTCTAGGGGCTATTCATAGGCTGCTCTGAGAGCTGAATCATGTCTTGGTCTACCACAGAAGGAGCAGGTTGGAGCATCCAGTTTCACCCACCCTGCCCCAAAACAAGAGGGTTAGAACAGAAGTTGCCATTTAGCCTCATCCCTAGTAAAGGTGTGATCCTGCCCTGGGGGAAGGATGGACGTGAGTGAGGTAGGCTATCTTAGCCAGAGCCCAGTATACAGACATAGCTGTATTCAGGTGGGCCTTGAGTATACGGATCACACACTTCAAAGTGGATTGTCCCTGGACTTGTTCTGTCCTAATGTCTGAACCTTCAGCCTGTAGGAATGATAGGCGGGGTCTGTGCAGAGTCCTGTTCCTTCAGGAAGGGTTTCTGCTGCTCCCCCGATAGGCAAGGGAGAAGAGAAAAGAGCGCAACTGAGACCTTTTCTTACTGTGTCTTTGTGACGAGACCTGGGGCAAGAAGCATGAGAGGAGACAGCAGTACACTTCCCTTCTCTCTTTTTTCTCCCTGCCTTCAAGCTGCAGCACAGAGGTGTCACAGGGATGTGAGACAGTAAGGAAGTGGCAAGTTCTAGGCTGACGGATTGGGAACATCCATTGGAGATGAGGTTTCTTGTTTGCTCAGTCAAACAGAGGGTTTGGTAGGCTATAGTCAGGACTGCACATCCCAAGCTGGTTGCTTCTGAAACAAGAAAACAGCATGCTACTTATATTGGTGTTTGTAAGCTCAGTTGTAAACCTCTACTCCGGCTCTTCGCACTGTCTGTATGTCCCGGCTGCCAGAGTACTACATGCTGGGTAAGGGGGAAATTGCTACTGATCTCTTGAAAATGGTACACACGGCCAGTTCTCTGACTCTTGCCCTTGTTAACCCTCCCCTTCCTCTCTGTTGTCCCCAGGAAAGTCGGGATGGTCGTGTGGACAGTTGGAGAAATTTCCAGGCAAATACAAAGGGGAAGAAAGAAAAGAAAAACAGGACCTTCCTGAGACCTCCCAAAGTAAAAATGGAGCAGCGTGAATGATCCTGGCAGCACTGCCCAAGTGCAGCTCCTCAGTCCCCTCCCTGCTTTTAAGGACTCATTGGCACCTAGAGTAAGAATAGCTTTTTAGTAGACTGTTTGTTTCCAGTACAATTAATTATTGGTCAAAGTATTTTTTGTACTCTGTCCATTTGAACTAGGGCCATAATATGACCTTGGCCAGGAACCCGCTGTGCATAGAACACTTGGCTTAGGAGGGTCCGCCATTATTGCTGTCCTGTTTGTCTGCTGCCCTGTAACTCGATGTTTTGTACTTCACAGAGATTGTGCTGTTTCACCTCTTTCATTTCTAGTTTGAGAGCTGAACAAAATGTCTGAAATGCATCAGTACCTTTCCAGGCGTCGTCTTTCTCAGCAAGTCCAGCTTTGGAAAGGTCCGAACTGGCTCTGGGAATCTGCTTCCAGCACTGTGCAGTGCAGCTGACCTGCAGTTAAACAGGCTGCAGCTCCTCACTGAACTCAGTGGTGCTTGGAAGACACCGCCCCTACCCCCACCCCCAAGATCTGATTTCCAAACTAAAATCCCAGCTCTCAGGCTTAGAGTTCTGTTAATCTCAGATGAGCTGGTCACTTCCTGTAAAGAAAAAGTAACTTCTCTTGATTAATAGTTAGTTGCAATGGTCTGTATGTAAAATAAATTTTTACCCAAGTTATCAGGTTCTTGCTTAGAATTATTCAAAGATRCAATTGTAAGGGTGTGAGTTGAGCGCTGGCCACTGAGATGTTATCGCTGCTCAGCATGAATGTTTTCCCTGGAAGGGTCTGCTGTTATTTCAAAAGTCTGTTCTGACTTGAATTTCAAATGAGAGCCTTCCAGATAGGCACCAGGGAGAGGACATCTCTTCCCTGACTGCTGCCTGAGTGGATGCAGAGATGCCAGAGTCTGTGCTGAATCTTGACTTCATTGTGCCTTTGGGGAGTGTGAAAGGGGTTGGGGGACTTGGACGCCTGTGAGAAGGAGAGACTGCTCAGAGCTATGGGATGAGCGTAAACTCATGCGTAAACTCATGCGTTCTTATATATATATATATATAAAAAAAAAAATGTGTGTGTGTATATATATATACATATATATATATATATATATAAAATCTTTGGGTGTGTATTACAAGGGTTTTTTTTGGTTTTTTTTTGTTTGTTTTTTGTTTTTGTTGGGTTTTTTTAAGAGCTTCTCAACTGTTTGAAGGAGTTCAAAGTGACATGTACTACAAATTCACATGTGCCTGGCAGACTCCTCTGGAGACCTTTCCACAGACTCGTCCCTTCTATCATGATGGCAATCCCCATACCTGGGTCCTGTGGGTAGCTGCCTCTACAAAGATACTGCTTTTCTTCCTCCTCACTGCCTTTAACCAGCTCCCTTTACTTGGCCTTGTTGTCTTATCTGCCCTTATCTTCAAACGTGCTCAATTTTTTGTGCTACTCTTTGTGTTTCTAGAGCCTTGTCCACCTCTCCCTTCAGAAAGGTTGGTCTGGCTGTTCCTGAAGAGTTGTGCCTGTCTTCTGATGTCTCAACCCTTAAGTTTTGATTAATTGCCTTTTATTTCTGCCTCCTAGGGAGGAGAGGACATGATGAAATTATGTTACTATACAGACTTCTGCAGGAAAAGCAGCTGCTGAGCAAGTAGTACTTTTTGACAGGCCCAGGGCTGAGATGAATATGCCAAAAGGTGGCCAGTGCTCTCCACTCTGTTCTGATCCCTTCAGAACAGTTTTCTGTACAGTTTTTTCAGGTAGCTCAGGATGAGTCCTCTGAGAACCTGAAACATTTCTAAGACTTGGGTTAAGTTCCTGATTCTGCTTCTCAGCAACATTTATGTTTGTGATAATTTCACCAGTGGAGAGGCTGCTTCTAGCATTTCTGCATTGCTCACCACTTGCTCTAGAAAAATGCACTCTGTGGCTAAAGTTACTGAATGTTAGTCGTGTAGGTTTCTGCAGTTTGAGTCATTTTTTCCACTGGGCTACAACTTGGTTGGGGCAGCCGAACATGTAGCTTCTAACAATACTGTTTCATTCTAAATTCAGCTGTTCCTGTTTCTTCCTGTCCTGCCTATGATATGTTTATGTGTCTAAATACTCATTATTTCTTCGTCTTACCTACTCAGTCAAATCCCTTGAAGCTTCCCATCTGCTAGGCAGTCTTCAGGAACAGCAAATACCTGGCCCTTTACTAGATGTTTCTCTGCTCCACTGAAGGGAACCTGGGAGGGCAATTTTTGGTCTCTTCATTTAGGCTTGGTAAAAGCAAACTGTTTTGAATCACGTTGGTGCATCCCCATAGGTGGAAGTAAGTAAATGCATAACCTGGATCCCTGCAACTGATGCAGGYTCTGCTATTGCCTGCCTCTGGCAGTGCATCCCCAGGCAATGGGATAGACTGAATGAAGCGTTGTTTAACTTCAAGAGGTAGAGAGATTGTAATGGCTAAAAGACCTCAGATCTCTAGGACTCCCTCCTTCCATGGAGCTGTTTTTGGGTCAGTGGTCCTTGAAGACTAAAGTACTTTGGCCTTGATATGCAGGACAAGAAAATACATTGGTGGGTTAACTATTTTTCTTTGGGGAAGAGACAAAGTACCAGATAACTATAGAAATACCTTTCTGTATGGTCTTGGCTTTAGTTTTCGGTGGAAATAGCTTGTCCTTCTTGGCCAGTCTCCACAGAATATACACTGTGGTCTGAGCCCAGTTCATCTCACTGCTTCTTTGTAAGAATCTAGAAAATGTTCTTGAGGCTTTTGGTTCTTAGGCGGGGAGGTTACCTTCCCCTTTATCTGTAATTTGCAAGATTTTATCTCCTATTCAGTAGCAGTGATATGGGGAAGGCCTTTTCAAGGCCTGCTTAATCCTGAAGTTGAAAGGGAAACTGCAGCAGGAATCTACTCCCTTGAGGATTGAAGGGGACAGGATGCAGGACCTTCTCCTCTGGTGCTACTTCGCAGCCTAGGGATGAGATAGGAGGGTTCCCTGAAGTGTGGATAGACGTGGGTCTAGATTTCACCAGATGTTGACCAGATACCAAATACTTTCTCCATCTAGTGAAATCTAGTGTAAAAACTGAAATGATGTATGGGAAAGCCTGTGTGATTAAGATAGAGATGAAATTCATTCTTGATAAGACATAAACCGGTATGTTTTGTAACATTTATCTTAGTTCTATGAAGACAGAGATGAGCTCTAAATTATCTACTCCTGCTCAGGAACCATCTTTTAGTCACTCAGCCACAGAGGTGAATAAAACGTGAAATACTGTTGGCAAAGACATAGAGTGAAATGGAAAATAGTGTCTTCCTCCCTATAAAGCCATGTTGTGCACATGCCTTAAAATTTACATATATGTCCATTTATATACATACTTAACTATATCCTTTTAAAAAGAGCATGTCACAGCCAGCAATGGTACAGAGGAGAACCAGGACAGCAAAAGCTGCGGGCTTGCTTCCCCTCTATTCCTGCACCTGAGCACAAGAGGTTATGGGATGAAATCAGCAAGAAATAGGTTGAAAAGAACCTGCAGTGGATTATAAACTCAACGTAGAATATCACTGAGGCCAAAAGTGTCTAATAACTTTTAGTACATGTATGTGTTCACAGAATTAAATGCCACCAAGCTATTTAAAGATCTCAATGTAACAGCTAGCTGAGAAAGTCTGCCACACTTTGGCAGATGCTGGCAGTATAGGATAAAGGACGCAGTGCTGTATGCTTGCTTTCTTTGCTGATTGTCTTCTGCTGGCTGTTGTTGGACATGGGGTACTGAACTAGATGGCTTGGATCCAGCATGACCCTTCTTATGCTATCCTTGTGGCTCCCAGCCCTCCTCTCCCCCAAAGAGATAACCTTGCCTTCCATGTCTTTATAAATGCATGGAAAAAAACTTCTTTTTCCCACCCCATCTCTTTGTGCAGTAACAAACCTTCTTTTGCTGTATGGGATTTGTATTTTAGGAGCATAACTATAGCTGTGGGAGATTTATTATAGTCAGTGTAATGTTAGAGAGAGAGACCCGGGTGGGAGAGATCAAGGGCCAGCCCCTTCCCCTTCTTCCAGATGAGAGTTCTTTTTGCTGCCTTTTCTCTGCCCTCTTAAAGCAACTGAAATTCTAGAGAAGCTATGAGAGCTTGGGCTTAGCACAGGAAGTTTCTTTCAGAAAGAGCTGGGCTATTGCATTTTTTGTTATCTGGAATAAATGGGCTGTTTCAACTTCCCTTTTCTCTTAAAAGCTGCAATGTAAGACCTCCTCTGCTCAGAGGCAGCTGAGATGTAAGCATTAAAATCCACGAGCAGAAAAGGGATGCCACCCCTTATCTTGTGCACACCCACAACTGTTTGGCCCAATAGCTTGTGTAGCCACCCAGTGGGTTTTAAACCTCATCTCATTTTCTGGAGCTCCTGTTGGCAGTGCACTTCCTGCTGCTGCTGACTCTTCTGTTTTCGGCTCTGTATGTGACTCCTTTCACTCCTCGAAAGATGAAGCTCTTACAGCCCTAGCAGGATGTCGTGCACAAAATGGGCAGTGTGTTTAGGGGTGCTGCTCCTCTAGGCTGGCCTTGTGGCTTTCCCACCATGATCGCAGCATTCACACCTTCCTTAGATCTAGGGTATAGCTGAGCTACCTGACTTGTTACTGGAGCATTGGTAGCCTTTCTATTAGCAGGTCTCCCCATCCGACCTGCCAGAGGGCTTCAGACTTCCAAGGCAAGAATGGGCACGCACTTTGGGGGAATTAGGCCTTTCATTTCTAACGGGAGCTCCTTGCCTCGGCCTCTTCAGTACGATCAAAATGAGTTCTCCCACATTACCTGCCTCTCTGCCAGCCTGCTTCATTCATACTGCCCTTTCTGGACTATTCAGTTGTCCAGCAGCAGCAGGGAAGTCCAGGAAGAGCATTAACAAATGTTAATGCAAATGTTAACATTAAACTAAAGTGCAAAGTCCACTGCTTCACAGCTGCTATCATGTTCTCACCTACGTAAACAAGGATTCAACCTGAAAAAAATTCATGTGATTTATGTCAGCCATGTTCTTGGGTCTGGTCTAGCTTCCATCCTTTTCAAAGGCAGGGCAGGTCCTATTTGGATGCTCTTGTAGCAGTTTATCTGGCCTGGACTCAGTTTGCACTTGTGAATTATGATAACATGGAGGGTGCCTGTAAAGGAAAATTACTCTGGCACATGCCAGTGCGATTGTTATAATTTGAATCAGTCACAGAAATGTTTTTGGGAAGAACCTCTATAGGTCTCTAATTCAACCTCCTGTTTGAAGTGGAGCTATCTCTAATGCTAGATGAGGTCAGCTGTAGCTTTATCTAGCCAAGTCCTAAGAGTGGAGACTCCTGTATCTGGGTACCCGTCCCAGGACAGCACCACCCTTCTAGGGAAAAACTTTTTCCCAATGTATATCCTGACCTTCCCACACCACAGTTTGTGACTGTTGCCATTGTCACAGCATTTGCTGCCACTGAGAAGAGTTTGCTTCCATCATTCTTGCAGCTTCCCTTCTAACAGTTGCAGGTCGCTATCAGATCACCCCTTAGCCTCCACATTAACCCAACCCGGCTCTCTCAGCCTCTCTTATGATGTGCCCCAGGCTACTGACCATCATGGTAGCTGTCTGCTGGCCCCTCTCCAGTTTTCTGCATCCCTTTTGAGTTGGGCACACTATTTCAGGTACAGCATCACCAGTGCCAAGCAGAGGTGATATTAACTGTCCTTGAGCTGCTGGTCATGCTCCTCATAATGTAGCATAGTTTCATAGTTTGCCTTATTCATAATAAAAGCACGCTGCTGTTCTTCTCTGTCAAGAATGGCCTGTAGTTAAACTGGTGCAGCTTTGTGCATGGATGAAGGCTAGCTTTTCTGTTTGGTTTGGAAATGTAGAAAGAGATGCTGTAAGTGCCTCCACTACAGTTGAGTGTCTGTCAGGCTTATTCAGGGAGTGGGGGGACTACAGGACAGGCAAACAGCCGGTTCCTTCACATAACTACGCAGACCTGCTCCGATGCACTTTCAGCATATGCCTTTGTGCATCTACCAGTTATGATTATCGGGCCCTTCAGGGCTGTGTCTGCTCTCAGAAGCCTCCTGCTTCCTTCCCTGCAAACACCCATGTCAGCTCTTAGCAGTGAAGAAAAAACAACAGCATTTCCTTGTTAAACAACCTACAGCAAATAAAGGCAGAACAGACAGAAACGTCTGTGATTTGTTGTCACAGCATGAGTGTCTCACCAACAAATATTATGCCTATGATTTCATTGGTACCAGTGCTATCTGGGGAAATCCCATGTGAAACCTAAGCAGAGCAATGCCAGAACTGTGTGCCCTGGGACTATGCCAGCAAGCCCAATAGCAAATAGGTCCTGTACATGTCCTGCCTATTCTTTCATCCCAGGCCGGTGCAACACAAGCAGCACAAAGAACTGAATGAAGTTAACATTAAATTAGCTTAATTAAGAACATGAAGTCAACATTACATTATATGTCACAGACAGGGCAAGGAATCTAGCTGCCACAAGCTAGAATGTGTTTCTGGCCAATGGTCTCCCCACATACTGGGACTCGCGCACCAATGCTCCCTGATGTACAGCCTTGCTGTGGCAAGTCTGCAGCTCCCATGGGGGATTTGAACAAATGCCTGCTCCTGTGTTAGCTCTCAGTCCCAGTGTCTGGAAAGAAATGTGAGGCCCAAAGGACAGGCTCGCTGGAGGCCACGGTTCCCCCTGCCATGTCCTGACCAGTTCTGTCCCCCAGCCATGCCCAACCCTGCCCTTGGCCAGGGAGCACCTCTGTCTCAGAGCTCGTGCAGAGCAGGGATACTCTGTCTCAAGCCTGCAAAGCAATGAATAATTGTGTGACGAGCCCTTGACTAGCACAGGGCCTTCTCAGCAGTTTCCTCATTGCCCGCTTGTTCAAGGAAGGCAAGAGGGCTACGAGAATCAGTGTCAAGCCCAGAATCCCCAGGGCTCGGCCTGGGCACGTCTAGCGAGTGTCGCAACTGCCAAGAGGGAAGTGACTCATTCACCTGAGAATGTAGCGCCCTCCTTCCCCGTCCACCCCTTTCCTCTCACTTCTCCCGGCAGATCCTCCTCCTAGGCACAAGCATGCCGCAGGTTCAACAGTGCCAGTGGCTCGGCTTCTTGAAGGGACCCAGTGGGCTGGGCTCTGCTGTGCCGGATGCTCCATGGCCCTAAGGTAAGAGGATTTTCCTTTCTGTCTGCTCTCACAGTGTGCTTACTTTCCGCCCTGAGCCCTGCAGGCTTCTTCTGCATCTTAGCATCTCGGGACCCAGTCTGCTGTGCATGTCCTGCCCTGAGAGACCTCTGAGCTGTGGCATTTCACATAGCTCCAGGGGGTTTGGAGCCACCTTTGTACTCCCTGTCTGAGCTGTCTGGGAAGCCACATCTGCTCCTCTGCCTTTCCCCCTCTGATCTGCACAGTTCCCAACCTGGAAGTCACAGCCCTGATGGGGTAAAAGGACTCCAGACAGAGCAAAGTTTCTTGGAAATGGGTGACAGAGTCATTACTTCAGAAATGTACCCCCATGGTTTCTCTGCTCCCACTTGGAGCCATCCCAGTAATGCCTAGGTGAGCATCATTGCAGGTATAGCCTCTCCAGCAAGCAGCAGGGAGAGTGGAGGGGTCACGCACCCATCCATCACTCTCTCCCTCCAATTGACTCTCCTACCCACTGAGAACCCAGCAAGCAGAGTTTTCCCCGTGTTGTGATTGCACAAGTCAAGCTAGTGCTGATATTGCATGCGGGGCAATGGGAACAGGAATGGGGCAGTGGGAACAGGGCTGCCAGTTGTCTGGGTTCCTTCCCACCCCCAGGCTTCAGGAATGGCCCCAGCCCTGGCTCTGCTTGAGCACTGCAGAGCCAGGTGAGGAGCCTTTCCACTGAGCTCCTCCAGCAAGGGCAGTAGCGGTCATGGGGAGGCCAGCATTGGGCAGCTCTGTTGTTTGTGCTTTTTCTGAGGGCTGTGTTTTAAGACAATTCCCTGTAAAAAAGTTAGGACCCAAGCAAGGTCCTGCCTGGCCCATGGATGGTAAATTGAACATTTGCTCTTGCTGTAGGAGTTGTGCTGAATAGCCCCAGGCATTCAAGGCTTTGGTACATGGGGATTTCCTGCTCAAAGGGGCCCTTAAGCATAATGTTGATTTTAGGGAAGATGAGAGGGGAGATGACCACAGGTGGTTTTTGGCCTCAAGACACTGCTGGTAAGCACAAGAGGCTGATCATTTGGGGAGGATGGCTGAGCCAGGCCTCCAACAGGGGCACCCACAGCTGCCCAGCACGCAGCCACTGCCATTCACAGTCCCAAGGAGCAGATCCTACCTCCCTTTTCATTCGTAGGATCTCAGACTCTGTGTGCTAAAACCAGCTGGAGTCTGTCCTGCTCCCTGTTTCATTCACTGCTGATACATGAACCTGGATCCCAACAGCAAGCTCTCCTGCCACTTGGGGTTACCCAGCAATGACCACAGTAAGCAGCAAAAGCTGTGCCCTATCTTTCTGCAGCTGTCAAATGACTACCAGAAAATGTCACTGCTCACTGCCCCAAGAGGGACTCTCAGCAGCTTGGGTAGATGTAGCTCCCCACTGAGCAACACCAACTCCCTGGACACATTCCTGCAGACTTGATAATAAGGTTATGATCCATCGTGTCAGGCTCTGAAACACTCACAGGGGGAAGCTACAGAGTTTATTTAGTATTTCTTTCATGCAATGAGCAAAAGGAAATTGTGCAGAGGGTGTGAGATGAGTACTGGAAACTCACAGACAACAATGCTTAGCATCTGCTTATCAGCCGCTCCGCTTCCAAAGGAACAGCATGTACTTTCAAAGTCTAGATCTATTCTGACACCAGAGAATAASCACTGGTGACAGGGACCAGCAGGGATCACGCTTCCCTGTTCACTTGCCCAACATGTCACACCACGTGGCGCCGATACTGGTGGCAGCATTTGGTGCTTTCAGAGTTCCTGTGTTGGTATTTCATGTGGTTTGTGTTACTGCTCTTTTCACTGAGCAGGGAGGCAGGGAGTGCACACAGAGTCTCTCTGCTAGAACGCTGCTCCTCTATTTGATTTCATTCCACAGAGGGCTTTCCTCCACTAATAAAATGTGGTTTTGTTCTTGGAAAGAGTTCGCTGGATATATGCTGATAATACTTTCTAACCCAAAAAGGGTTTCTGATATCTGCAAAACTAATATGTGGTTATCAACAGCAGGTATTTTGCTAACAGACTCCGTCTCAGAAGGAGATGAGCCCAAGGAGCCATGCCAGAGGCACACAAAACAAGCCTGGTGATGATGCACTCATGCTGTTCATCCCCTGAAAGCAGGAGCAAGGCAGCTTGGTGTGAAAGAGAAGTCCTGATACTGTGCCAGAGCCACAGGGAATGACCCAGGGACTACTGGTTAGCCCCAAATTATCCCCAAAGATTAGGCAGAATCTAGTGCCCCAGATATAGAGACCAAAAATGCTACTAATGCTACTTAACAGGATCACATGGGAATCAGTTATAGTAAAAGAAGCTTAATTTTATATTTTTATTATATTGCAAGTTCAGTTGATAAAGGTAACTGCATATTCAAGGTTTTTGGTGGTTTTTTTTTTTTACATAGACTTGCATGACATTCAGTGTTTTCTCGCCAGCAACCGCTACAGCCAGATTTTATGTGCATCCCCAGGACTGGAAGTGGTAAATAACATTGAGAACAGGGCAGTCAAAAACTGCCAGGACCACTCAATAAGCTGGGCCACTGCAAACAAAATTCATTTCAATGCTGAATGCAAGGTTGTGCACTCAGAAAGAGGCAGTGTTGTGGTCCCAGTGAAGCAGGGGAGCTGTATCCCTGAGCGGCAGCTGGAAAGGGTGCAGGATTTGGGGAGTGCTGCCTCTGGGTGCTGTATCGGCGAAGGGGGGCTGATGAGCCCCCTCAGTGCATAAACAGGCGCACAGTAGTCCCGGAGGGAGGAAGGGGGCTATTCTTCACCTTCCTATATAGCATCGGTATCAGCAGCTCTGAATCTGGGCCCACTTATACTTTTCATGCTTTAAATGCAACAGCTAAAATGGAAAWGGTGAGGAAGGGAACTCCCCAAATAGCTAAGAGTTGGAGCAGTGCAAGGCAAGCAAAAGGCCAATCTACATGACCGAGTGGTTGTTCCGGGCATTTCTGTGAATCTAAATACCTTGAGGCCAGACCTGAGCATTTGAGACACACCTGAAAGACAAGGAAATCTAGAGAGAGATGAGGAGGCACTTGCCAGCACTGATGCTGTCAAATCCCAGCTCTGGGCAGTTAGAAGTCTCCTGCCTCCGGTGGGAGTGTTTAAATCAGAAAGCAGAGTTTCATATCGCTATTAGAGCTTCCACCCTGCAGATCTCCTGGTGTCTTTCATCAGTGAGTTTGGTATTTTACTGTATTTTGGTTCTCTGGGTTTTACAAAAGAGCTTCCTCAGACCCTGAAATTCAGTGACATGAATGTGCCCAGAGTCRGTGTCAGAGCCTACGCAGGGCTGAGCAGAGGAAGGATGCAGATTTCTGATGAAAACCCCTCTCCAGCCCAGAACCTCCTGGGCTTTCATTTCCTCTAAGATCTTGGCAGTGGCAGGACAGCACACTTTGTTTTGCAGTTGCTATAGCCTTTGCTAATGCTCCCCTTCCCCCAGTGCCAAGACGTCCTCACTGGCTTCTCCTTTCAAAGCCATGGACTGGCTGCCGGCCAATCTCATTGGCGTGCTTTTATTTTGTTTTTAATTTCAGCTCCCAGAATCAGTCTCATGGGCTAGAGTATTAGGAAAGCTCTGACAGGTTCACGAAGGAGCAGGTTCCCCTGTCCATCTCTCCCATTGCTCATAAGGAAGGGAGAAGGAGAGAGGAAGGTGGGCAGCAGAGGAGAGGAGGCTGCTGGAGCCTCCATCCCAGCACAGATTGATAACATCACTGCAGGAGCCTGATCTCACCCCCTGGGTCACCCGATGTGGCCCAGCGCAGAGGGAGCCCGGCTCTTCCCTGGTCCCCAGGACCAGAGAGGGTAGCACATTTCCCTGCTCCGTACAGCTAGCTCCTCGGGTGTAGCCCACTCCTGCTCAGGCAAGGCAGGGTCTCCCAGGTCTGCTCAGTGCCACTGCTGTACGGCTCAAACATACTGGCAGTGTCTGGATCCAGTTTTGCTCAGTTGGCTCCTATGCCCCTCCAATACCCTGTGCTGCTGCCACGTAGGACAGAGGTGACTTCTTACAAGCTGAAAGTGCACGGTGCACTCAGTCCCACAGCCAGAAGTCACCCATGCAGAGACAGGGGGAGTGGATCAAGGATCTGCTGGCCTGAATGCTGTTTCTGAGGATTTGGGATTTCAGATGGGGCCACTTAGGTGGATCAGCTCATGACAGCTGCTCTCTGGCCCATCTGGGACTGAGCATGCGAGGGAGAGAGACTCCAGCCTGGGTTCTCACTCTTGTCATCAGAGCCTGTGCTGTCTCCATGCATCTCCAGATGTTTCAGAGCCTCACCTGAGCAAGGCCCGGGGCAGCAGGACATTGAGGTTTGCACAGCAGTGAGCTGAGTGCCTGGCTGGGGCTCGTGGTGGCTGCCATGCACCCACATGAACAGCCTGCCTCTTCTCACCGCAGGCCACCGTGCTGAGGCATGTGCTGGGTGCTCACCCCTGTAATGACTTTGGCAGAGACTGTCTGCGCCCTCCGGAGGTGGAGGGAAGGAGGGATCTCAAGAGCTGACCCAGGCAATGAAGCTCAGATCAGTGCCAGACCTTTGCCTGCCCTTGTCTGGGGACTTCCAGCCACTGGCATGGACAGAAGGTGGTTTCCAGTGCTGCGCTGGCTGCCCCAATTCTGTACAGCCCACTGCCTTGGGGCCTCAGCAGGGCCATACAGCCACACACAGCCTCTTCCCAGCCTTGGGGATTGCCCAAGGCCCAGCAGGCCAGAAGTTGGTGTCTCAGCAGAATAGCATTGCTGCTCTGCACCTTACTCCTCTGTCAGTGCCCCATTTCCCCCAGCCGATGAGGAGGTTACGTATCCTCCCAGGGAGTCAGGGCTACCCACTGTCTCTGTGTCTGCTGAAGATCCCTGAGATAAAAGSAGACTTGGCATGGCTGTATGCCCAGCTCTGTTTAGCCCTGACGCAAGTGCAAAGGAGACTGTGCTAGGGAATGAGTTTGTCCATGGGATTTACAAGTTTTCTGGTGCTTCCTTTTCTCAGAGTTATTAAGTCAATGCTCTCCCAGCTTCTGCCATTCGGCTGTTCAGAAGAAGGATGTCCAAATGCTTTTTAATCCCTGATCTAACCAAGGACAGGGACTGGGTTCCTATTTGGTCTTTAGAGAAGAACCCCAACTTCTCTCTCTTTCAGGATCATTAGAAGTGGAGATACTTTGAGGAAACAGCTCTAAGGACTTTCCAGATCTTTGCTGTGGTTACTTGCCTTTCCTCTACAGCTTTTTTTATTTCTCATTTCCTTTGAGCTGATGTCACACATTTCCTCTTCTCTAGTGACACTGCAGTTACAGTGCCATTACTCCCATTCTGGTGTCCTGTTCTTGAGAGCTGTCTGTGCGGAGACCTTTTGGCCCCAGGTCAGAAAAAGTAACATCTGGAAGAGGACCAAGGACCCTCAATAAGACATCCATCACTGCTCTACTAAAGCTGAAAATGGACATATCACACTGAATCCATTCAACTGTGGTAAGCACAAAATAAAATTTATTGGTACTGTTCCTCCTGGAAGATGCTTTTGCTGATGACATAGCTTGCGTTAGTGTGATCTTTGCAGCTTGCAGCCATGAGCCAGAAAATCCTTACTGAGAGAGCATGGCCCATGGGAGAAAGTGTTGAACTGGGAGCAGAGTCTGCAATTGCCCCAGCCATGCTCTGTTGCACAGTGGTTTACTTCCCTCTCCTTTTCTGTGTACAGTAGAGTTGATGAGATAAACCACTTGGGATTATTGGTTGGGGCACTAGGTAGTGGCTTAGTCTAGGGCTGCCAGGAATTTTGGTAACACAGTGCAGCCTGTTGCAGCAGAGAATGGCACCCACATCTGTCAGCTCACACCCTGACCACTGCATGTCGTTCTCTCTTCTGCTGGCATGGAGGATATTTATGTATTTTTTACAAAGGGGAACAGTATCAGCAGGAAAGACTGAGATCCTCTATACCACACGTCTGAGCCTAGAGTTTAGGACATTTTCTGAGTACACAGGAGATGTGAATTTGAATTCCTCAGGCTGAAGAGGGAAGTGGGTTATTGAGTAAATTTAGAGGGGAACGGTGCCATGTTYTCTTCTAGCCATATTTTGTAGCATTTCTGGCTTGACAAGTGAGAAGGGGAAAACAGCTCCCTCGTAGTTTCCTTAAGGACCTTGTCATTGGCACTGCACAGCCTAACATTGTCATGACACGAGTTCTATCAAATCCTGCTGGAGCTGTACAAGGCATTGCCATCTCCCACTGCCCATCCTGCATCTCTGCTGGAGGTTTCTGCTCCATATCAGACTTAACAATGTAAAGCATGTCCTCGCATTCATCTCTGCATGTCAGAGCCCAGCCCTTTAGCTCAAGCCTATCCTCCTTAGGTGCAGGGCTTTGTAGTGGAGGGGACATGCAAGTTCACTTTCCCTCCTGCCCCATCTGCTAAATCTGGTAGACCTGGAGAGCCCATCAGTAAAGTTTACCCAAGAGCTCCTGGGTAAAGTTTGGAGGCAGCCGTGCCCACGTGCAGCCTCAGAAACGGAGGGTTAAAGGGACTTATCAGTGGCACAATCATGAGGGACTTTGTGAATAACAGCTGTGCATATGTACTAGATGTGGGCCCTTCTCTCCTTGTGAATTTTGCTAGGGAGATGCATTGCCTTTTCATTTTTCCCACCTTGGGTATGTTCAGATTGGGTGCTACAGTGACAGAGCATCTTTAATTTCAAAGATTACAGCCCCAGGCACCAGAATTATTTACTGAAGTTGGCAATTAGTCAGAACATTGGGTTTAAGATGCAAATTTAAAAGAACCATAAGGTCTCTAATGATCTTAGCTAATTAGGACTTCATTTTCCTTCTTATTCTAACATTTGAATAGTGTGTCAACACCAAGCTCTCCACTAGTCTCTCTTGCCCGTGCATGGCTTCACCCCTTGCCTGAAGTATCTGTATCTGCTACCAGTGCTCTGCTGAGCTGAGGGATGCGAACCCTTACAACTGGCATATGTCTTTACCAGAGATGGTCTCTCCATGAGTAGGAGAGTTGGGCTTGGACACAGATGTTTATTTAAGGCCATGTTGTGTCAATTACCACTTTTAATACATAGATGAGGCTGTTGAAATGGAGGGAACAGAGCCTCAGCCACTACCTGCTCTGGGGCCTCTCTGCTGAGCAACAGGGAGTGGAGACATGTTCTTCCTCAGGGACGTGCCAGACCTCTGCGGCCAGACCCCAGGCATCATAGCCTAGGGCATCCTCAACTCCTAGATATCACTGCCTGAATCAGCTGCTACCTTCTAAAGACTGATGGTTTCTCAGCAGGATGGCAGAGGTCAAGGTGAAAGAGAACAGATGCGTGTGTCACCTGCCCAACTGCTAGTACTGCCACAGGTACCTGTTAATTCCTGGGCTTCTGGGCCTCTCCACACTACATAGACCTTGGCAGAAGAATTGAGTTTAAAGACTTTCAAACCCCAGTGCTATCTGGCACCCAGCAGCCATGTGGAGAATCAAGGCCAAGTTGTAGACATCTGTAGTTGTCATGTTGTTAGGGCCACTGTGAGGGGCAAGAAGAAGAGAGGCTCGGGAAGGTGAGGGGCGAGAACTGAGAGAGGCTTGGGAAGGTGACTGCAGCCTTCCTCTGCTGCCAGCTGGGAGGAAGTTCCAAGGGGTTTGCAGAGTTTTCTGAAGAGAGGGAGAGTTTTCCTGAGCTAGAGCTGACTTCCCCATTTGCACAGGAAAATTGCAAATGGGCAGTGAGGAACCAAGAGCATGTGGGCACAAAGAGTGACTCAGTTCAGGGAGGGTGAGACGAGTGTTCATGTCTCTGCTGCTGGGGAAGATCCAGAAAGTTTTGAGGCAGGAGGATGACTTTTCAGCATTTTTGACTTTTTTGGTGAAAAGCATGTTGTCTAGGGGGCTGGCAGAGCCAAGGCAAGCACCTTTGCAATGTGCAGCACCCAGCATTCCCATCATAACTCGCACAAGATGTGTAGGCATCATGACCGGTGGTACACTTTACTTCCAAGCTAAACCACCATTTTCTGCATTTTACAAACCCTGGGACTAGCAAGATCAGACTCTGTTGGCTCAAATTATGTTACAAACCTAGTGTGTCTGCCATGACCAAGCAACCCAATATCCTTGGCCATGGCTCTCAAACTCATTTACCTGTATTAGTCAAGTTATCTTCCCATTGCTTTTAGAGGGAGAGAAATACTAAGAGATTTGCAGCACTGTGTCACAGAGAGGTGAGGGCCTGCTGAGCATCACACAGGGAGTTAGTGCTAGAGTCAAGAGCTGATGTGTATTTCTCTGGGTAGTAAAAGCAGCAGATTACAGTCTACAAGGAATTAGACTGAATACCACGTGAATCTGAGAAAAAAATACCGTACAACATTGATGATGCAGGAATTTGATGTGTTGAAACTGTCAGCTAGATCTGAAGAAATACTAATTGAGGTAGGGACAGGTCATATTAAAATCCTGAAGGTATCTCTTTAGGGCCAGTGTTTATCAATAGTCTTGCCAGGGACACAGGGGAGTACAGAACTGCTGCTGCTAACACTTGGAGTCGATGTAAAAAAAGAGATGGAGCCAGATGGGTTCTACAACAACCTGAATTCAAAATGATGGCACAATAGGCAACAGCAAGGCTTTTAAGAGAGATTTAAGAGAGTTTAAGAAAAAACGTATCTAAGAATCAAGATAGAATTAATAACTCATCTTTTACATCATTTGTTCAGTAAAAAAATGGAGTTCTGGTAGCCTATGAAGTGAATGTGAGATCCTGCGGTGCCTACAACTAAGAAAACCAAATGTAATCTTTACAACTATAAGCAGCAAAATGTCAGGAAGGAGTAAGTAGAGGGTGATTCTGGAAATGCCCCTAGTGTTACATTTGTACCAGATATTGTCCCAGTCTTGGAATTTCTAGTTTAAGAAAAAAGTAGGCAAATCAGAAAGTATTAAGAAAGAACCACAAAAAAAATGAGAGACTGAAAACCTACTTTGCTTATAGCAAAAAATTAAGAAGCTCAGTCTATATAGCTTGAGAGGGAGTAGAATAAGAGTTAATTTTATCTGTCATAAGAACCTTCATGCAGAAAAGCAATCTGAGATTAGAGATCTGAGATCTGCAACGCAGCAGACAACACTGGATTAAGATGCAAAGGCTAGTATGACATGGCAATGAGATTGAAGAGAGGACCAAGGAGACGGGGCATGTGCCTGAGGCTGGAGCCACGGCAGGGGGGAGAACTCCTGTGGTCACAGACAGCTGAAAATGAAAGCTGGGTTTTGACTTAGCTATGGCACCGTGTTGATCAGCTGGTTTTATCCTTTACATTTTTAGGCAAGAAGAAAAGTTATAAGAGGAAATTCTGCATCAGAAGCACCAGCTCAGCAGCACAATGTCTGGAGAGGACAAAGATGGTGCTGAAAACATCCCATGCCAGATGATAGACTCTGAGTTTCGCTACACCCTCTTCACTGTTTTCTACAGCATCATTTTCATTCTGGGCTTTGTTGCCAACTGCTACGTGCTCTGGATTTTCAGTCGTATTTACCCCACCAAGAAACTCAATGAAATCAAGATATTCATGGTGAACCTGACAGTGGCTGACCTGCTCTTCTTGGTTACAATGCCTCTGTGGATTATTTACTATCACCACCGTGGAGACTGGATCATGCCTGGGTTCCTCTGTAGCGTGGCTGGCTGTTTATTCTTCGTTAACACCTACTCTTCTGTTGCCTTCTTGATGGTCATTACATATAACCGCTACCAAGCCGTGACTAATCCCATTAAGGCTGCTCAGTTCACCACCCAGAGAAGGGGTATCTACTTGTCAGCAGCTATCTGGATCATAACAGTGGGCAGTTCTTTGTATTATCTTTTTGACGATAATACTAACAAAACAGAAATCGACTCAGTGAATTTTACCCGGTGTTTTGAGTACTACAGTAACTCTGCTGGCAGTGTTCCAGCTGTTCTTGCCATTCATGTGATCATCTGCATCCTTTTCTATATAATTTTCTTATTTATCTTAGGCTGGAACATCGTCATTATCAGGACCCTCTTCTCTAAGTCAATGCAGCAGCGGAAGAGCACTCACGTCAAGCAAAGGGCACTCTGGATGGTTTGCACGGTGCTGGCTGTGTTCATCATAAGCTTTGTACCTCATCACATTGTGGACCTGCCTTGGACCCTCACTGTTCTGGAACAGTGGCAGAAGGACAATTGTGACTTGCGCAGACAACTCAATGACGCTCACCAGGTGACTTTGTGCCTCTTAAGTATGAACTGTGTGTTGGACCCAGTCATCTACTGCTTTCTCACCAAAAGGTTCCAGAAGCATCTTTCAGAAAACCTGAAAAGCATGAAAGGTAGTCGCAAGTGCTCCAGGCAAACCACAGACACAATGATTGACACCATTCACCAGGAGGATGCCATCAGGATCTAGCACAGTCCTGTTCTGATTGCAGAGACTGAGATATATGAATCAGTCACCTGTCTTTTCTCAAGAGGACGCAGTGAGGAATGCAACAGAGGACCAGGATCTTACATTTCCTTTTTTTCCATTAGAAAAAAGAATGAACACTCATTTCTTCTATCAGATGCAACTGGCAGAACTGGAACCTGTCACAGGCTGGCACAAAAGTACCTTCTATCTTGGCTGGTGTTCCATGAGCACTGAGAACAGCTCAGACAATCTGCTTTTATGTGAAAGAAATCTGCCATTGACTCTTCCCAGTGAATGGCTAAAAGCTGAATGCACTGAAAATATCCATTGTGTCAGCCCAGACAGGGCTGTCCCTGGTCCTTTGCCTGCCCAGCTCCCATGAGGAATCCAATCGCAGAGCTAAAAGAGAATCCTAAAAGACCTGGAGGAACACAATGAGCTGCTAACACCATCAAGTTACTTTTCTGAGCAGCTTGTATGGTTCTGTGAAGAGAGTTTGAGCTGAATAAGCGTTAGAATGTCTAGAAGGGACCTAGTCCAAGGAGTTCCTCATGATGCCATCACGATGGCATCTCTGACTCCTTCTTTGTGTGACCTGCTGGGATTCATACTTGACAGATGCCTGGGAATAGCTATCATGAAATTTTGCCTTCGCTCTCAGCTCTTGAATCAGTCAAGTAACTGGATTAGGAGGCAAGAAAAGGAAGAGAAATTGGCAGTGCCTGGGGAAGTTCTGCCTTGGCCCCTATCCCCGAATAAGCATTATGTCTGAAGGGGACTATTGTCTGCCCTGACTTTCTGAATGATGGCAAAAAGGGCAGACAAGTGGCCTCCTGTGCTCAGAAATTCAATTCAGAAATTCAGAAATTTTTGGCTGACTGCCTGTATCTGTGTAGATTCAATCTCACTTTGCAGTCTCCAGATAATGGGACTGTTGTCCACATGGGCATTAAGAAGAAATAAGTTTAAAATGCTTCAGTATCTTTTTTCTTACTTATTTAAATTCAGGTTATAAAAAGAATCTATACATTATTTCCTTCCCCCAGCCATTTTATTTCTGCTATGAAGAAAAGAAGCTGACTAGTTCTTGATATCCTACCACAAATGAAGTATTAGCTTGTGGGCAGGTCCTGGCCACCTTCTGAGTAAGTCAGTGCTGCCACAGTAGCACAGTACAAGTTGCAGATGTGTAATTCACACATTTGAACAAGACTTGGGACTCCTCGCTTAGGGCCAGTTGCAATCAGCAGGGGCCCAGGGCAAAGTGGTTTTCCAGGGGTGCTGACTTTTGCTACAAATCATGAGACGCTTGAGGTTCCTTTTCTGACCCAATTGCTCAATCCAGCATGGGAAATAGGGCAGGGAAGGGAACTTTCTTGCTTTTACAACAGGTTTTGGTTCCTCAAACTACATACAAGAGTCTGGTTGACAACAGGAAAAGCCCATCTGCCATGGTGATGCTTGTTATTTATATGCATGAACAGCAGCCTTCCTACACCAGCCAGGCGCTGCACAGTCATGCTCAAAGCTTTGCCCTGAATCTGCAGTCATCCGAACCACAGTGCACAGCAAGGGTGGCAATTTCTTTAACTTAAAAGTCTGGAGCACACTTGCTGGAAGAATTTGCTTTTCCAAGCAGAGCAGCTCCTGCAGCTGGCAGACGGGGTGGAACTTTTCCCTTTTCCCCTCACTATCTGCGGCAATAGCAGAGCTCTCTGGCTTTAGAGCACATTAAGGCTGGAGTTTGGCGGCTCTTAGAGGAAATGGAAAGGGATTATTTTATGTGGAGATTTGATAAGAGCATGCTTTTCTTCTACTTATTCCTGGAAAGCTTGCAAGAGAGCTTACAGTTTGTGCTATTCATTGTGGGTAAATAATATGCTTTACTCCACACAAAACAGCTGCTGAGGCCAGCGTGGGCTCAGAGAACAAATGTGAATTTCTTGCATCTAAGCGAAAGGGTAAATGGAGGAAAAGCCCCTGAGGGACACTTCAGGAGGATATACTGAAGTAATTAAGCTAGTAACCATTTGTTTTTAAAAACAACCCTGAGCTTCTACTTCTGTTCCTGGAATGACTCTTTCAGTTTTACAGGGGAAGCAGTGTTGTATTAAACTGCTTTACTTTGCAATAAGACGGATCCTCAAAAGTTGTTTTAAATAAACTTTGCTCCCAAATGTTTTGCCCTTTATGCTCACATGTCTTCTCATCTTTATTTACAGTTAAGTGAAATGTTGTCAAAGCTTGTTTGATGGTATATTTCAGTTCCTTCTTTCTTTTTTTTAAATTACCAAGCAATCTTTTGCGACAGGCAAAATTAAAATCTCAGGCCAGTTTTGACCCACAAAAAGGGATGGGGAAAGAAAGAATTTCACACAGGAAACAACTTGTGAAACACTTGAGTGCTCCACAAACCAACCAGATGAACAAAAACCAAACTCTCTGACCTGCAGACAGCGAAATTTTCCGTAAAGACAGACACCCTATTATATGGTCTTGACATTCAGACTGAAAGAAGGCACAAGCACTTCAGATACTTTTGAATGTGTTGTAATAAAAGTTAAGACAAAATAGAAAAAATGGGGGTGGGAGAGACAGTAGGGGACAAGCAGAGCATCCCATGACTCCCGGCCAGAGAACGGCGGCCATTTCCACCTCATCCACTCGCAGCCGCGCAGTGTCCGGCACCTGCAGTAACGGTTACCTGTTTTATTCTAGTTCTGCAACACCCTAACTCCCGGGGGATGAACTAACGGCGTAACCGGGAGGGCGGCCCTCGGCCCGATGCCGCCTTGGGCCTGGGCCGGGTCCCGGTCCCGCTCGCCCCCGGCAGCGGATCTGTGTAATGGGGAGGCGCGGAGCAGCCGGCAGCTGCCGCCGCCGCCACAACGGCCCGGCGCGTGACCCCAGCGCCGCCACCGCCTCGCGGAGGTGGCGTCACTTCCGTCGCCGCGCGGGCTCTGCTTCCGGGTCGCGTTGCCGCTGGCTGGGGGCGAGGAGCTGCTCGGCGCCGCCGCTGCCATGTCCCCCGCGGGACTCGCTCCCGGGCCCGGCTCCGGAGCCGCCTCTCGGTAAGAGCCCGCTGAGGGCGGCCCACAGCCCGGCCGCGTCCGGGGCTGCCTGCCCGCCCGCCCGCGCTCCTTGCCCGGCACTGCTGCGGGGAGGGCGGCGCGCCTCCCTACGGCGTGCGCGCTCGCCCCGGYCCCGGCGCTGGGCCGCGCCGCGCCGCCCCGTCCCGTCCCCTCAGGCCGGCCGGGGCGGCACCGCCGGCTGGCCCGGGTCTCCCGGCGCCCGAGCGAGCCCCTGCTCGTCGGCCGTCGGGGCGCAGCCAGAGGCGAGCTGGAAAAGGCGTGTAGACAGCGGTGTGCGTCTGCCCTTTTTTCATCACACGGGAGCGAGGAGATGTTCAGGGGCGTTGCAGTAGAGCCGTGCAGGTCCGTAACAGGTAGTGCTGCTGTAGACCCAACATTTACTGCAATGGGAGTCTGCTGCGCCCCGGAACACAGTGGGACCCGAGTCAGTCTGGGATGTTGTCAGCAATCCTGGGTACCACAGCTGCTGGGGGTGTTGCTCGAAGACCTGTAAAGGCTGCAGAAAAGTGCTAATCAACTCCGTTAGCTTAGGTAATGAGGACTGGCTTGTGTAAGATAATTGGGAAAAAGAACTTGCTGTGGATGGTTTGGGATGTGCCTAGAGTTGGTGGGTTGGACGCAGGGCCAGCAGTATTAGGTACCTCCAGCTCAGGGCAGCTTTGCCCAAATTGTTGTCTTTGCAACAAGTTAGTTAAACATATTGGCGCTTCTTAGCACTTTGGATGGGTTCAGGAACTTGCACTCAAGCTTGTGCGGACACAGCCAAAGGATGGGTTTGGGCTTGGCAGGGCCATTCTCAGTTGGTCTTCCTAAGCCCTGTTAGGTCCAGCTCAACTCTGCTGGACRTTCCTGATTCTGGGAATGCTGTGCAGGGATGCTGGAGCTTTATGCAGAGGCAGCTCAAACATAGCATGCCTTATTTATTTGGTCTCTGCACTGCATGATGTGGCTAAATTGTTTCCAGACTAGAACTAGTCCTTGATGCAGTGTGGCTGTATTAAGTCAGAGGCAGCACCATGCAAATAAGTACCTCACTCTTTGCATGCAGTTATGAGCTTTTGCTCTCATAATACACTTAATCTGTAGTCTGGTGACTTCCAACTGGTAATTGAAAGTCAACCATACTTACAATTGAGATAAGATTTTTATCTGCCTCTGTTGTTTGTTTTCTTGCCTTTCTGTCTGTTGCAGACAATTTTAAATTCAAGATGCTGAATAAAATAGGTTTCTCTTTGGAATCATGATAATTCACATACCTTGAGTCACTCTTTTCATAATTAGCTACTTTTATAAATGCATAAGAGATAGATACGCTTTGACAGGTCAGTAGTTTGCCAGGTTGAGAAAGTTACTATCATGTTTATTTTTTTAAAATCACCTCCCTGTGTTTTGTTTCTTACTTAAATAAGTTGTGCAGTAATTCTAATGACTTATAAACTACTAGCCCTTAATCTCAGTTACCTCTGAGCCTTTAAATGCTTAGAAGTGAGAATGTACCTGTGTATTGTTGGTTTGTGTGGCAAACTGAATTGCAAAACTGTTGCGTGCATGTTACACTTATGTGTAACAGCTGTAATAATTCCTGAATAATTAGTGACTTTATCAACTTCTGAAGGTTTTTTAGCTTTTCAAGACTTTCACCTGTAAATGTCAAGATGCTGAATGAGTTCTGAATGGAATATGTCAGCAGATACTTTACTGAAGGGATTTTCAAGTTTTATGTGAATGGGATAGAGTATCTCTAAAGCAAATTAATGTACTGTTTCCTAGCTTTCACGTACTGAAGGATAGTTAATATGACTAAGTGTAACTAGATGCTTAGCCTATTACTCTAAACAAAGTTTTTTGTTGTTTTTTTTAAATAGGAGATGGTATTCCTGCATTTATGCTGAACTGGGTTTGGCTCAGGATCTAGGGAAAGACAGGAAGACTGGGTAAAACATACTGAAATATTTTCATTAAATGGAAAACCTAGGAAGGAGTTTGTTCTCCTGTGTAAGTCATGTTATGCATGGTTAAAGGCTGACAGCAACTCACTGCAGACATGAGTAATTCAGTGCATGTATTCTTAGCTGTCAGAAATAGGAATAATTTTTTTTCTTCTGGGCAAGTCTGTGCTCCTGTTTTTCTTGTAGAAATGGGATGTTTGTTACAACTTGTATTTGATAGGCTTAGCAATAGCCCATATTTAGATTCTTGACAATCTGCAGACCCAGTTACTGGGTCTGCAAAACCCTGAAAAAGGAGCTGTCAGGATGGAGGTCTATAGGAAACTCTGAGGGCTTAAATGGAATCGTGATAGGATTTAACTAGTATTTTGTGTATGATATTTCACCCAGCACTGTCCAGAAACAACCCACCTTCAGGCAATGTTCTCCTTTATAGTAGCTCATGAGTGTTTTCATGTAGTGCATGACCAGTGGCACACACTGGTGAGTCCTAAAAACTACGTTAAGGAAGGTCTTTTTCAGGTTTTCCTTGCTTTGTCTTATCACTAATTTGTTCTCCATTTCCTTTTTCTTAATTTATCTGTATTTTTCTTACTTAATTTTTTTAAAGGGCAGCAAAACAAGCGGTTTCTGAGAAATGTTCTCTCTGGTGGCCCCTATTTAGCAGCGGCTAAAGGGTAGTTCATAGGATGCTGTTCTACTGCTCCAGCACCTGAGGGAGTAACTGCAAATCCTTTGTTCCTTCTTGCAGCAGCATCTATAACTTCAGTGAAGGTAGTGCTGCTGGTAGCAAGCAGTCAGATTTCCTCCTTATACGTTGCCCAATTCTGATGGTTAGGATAGTGCTGCAGGGAGAAAACACAGTGTCATAACAGGCTGTTCAATGTATGGTGTCATCTGGAGCTATACCACACAGGTCACTACTGTGTTGTCTTTTCCAGGTTGTTACCAATCAGTCCCTCGACTAGGCTATATTCCTAGAGTACAAGCTGTCTATTTAGAAAAATAATCTAGTATTGTGAGGAAGCTGATTAGGCTCTTTTTCCATCTCTTAGATAAACCATTGGGATTAAGGATATTGGCTAATCTATTTTCAGAGATGACTAAATAGTTCTTCAGTTCTGCAGAAGATGAGTCTCTCTTCCTGAAGTTATGAACTTGTGCCCTGTTTAGAGAGCTACTCTCACATTCCTAGAGCTTCCTTCTGAGTTTTGAAGACTGTGCTGTTTGTACTCGAATATTGATACTCCTGCTTCTTTGAGAGCCACCAATTGGAATGTAGCATAAAGTGTAGCTTTAATCCCTGGGTGATGATTCATATTTCTATGAATATCATACCGTCATGTGTAATTCCATGAAGATTTTACAAAATAGTCTGACACTAGTATCTGCCCTGTGACAAATACTTTGTTTTGTTCTATTTGAGAGAGCTTAAGAAATTCCTTGTTAACTAAATATAATTGATTTAAGATGAGCAGGAGAGAAAAATACACATTCAGGACCAGCATCACCTGGAAAAAGAGATAATTACTTTTTGCAGAGTAGGAAAGAAGAAAGTGACAGAACTGTTTTCAGAACCTTACAGAAGTGTTCTGAAGTAGTCTTAACACTGGTTCACTAACAAAATTTCCCCACATTGCTTTCCTGATAAAGACATAATTGTTCCCATGTACCTATTTGGAAAATATTGTCRCAGAAACCAATCCTGTTGGCTCAAGACTTTGAGGTTTTACGTAGAAGTCTGGTCTCATTTGTAGTATGTCTGATCTTTTGTTCAACATAATTATAAGAGCTCTTGAAATTTCAGGAGTCCTTGCCTTGATTGTTCCATGTGTTTTAAATCCGTATTTCCTGTCCATCCTGAAGTTTTTGTGTACAGGGAGGTGAGCTGGCCTTCCTTCTATCTTCAAGGAAGTTAATAGGGAATACTTTTTTAGTATTGCTCGTATTTTGGAAAACTATAAAAAAAAGACACAAAATGTTTTATTCTTCTTTCTATTGTGTCAGTTTTTTCTATCCAGTAGTTGATCTGTCATGCCAAGCATGCTGCTAGGGTGATCTTTTTGGATATGAAGAAAACTCATTTTCTTGGCTTAAAAAAAAAAATCATTATAAAATACTTAAACTTGCCTGATAAGGGGGAAGCAAAAAGTCCCCATAAGTCAATGATATCACTGCTCTCTGCATTTTGTAATAAGATGGCAATAGTTGGTTGTTGTCTCTGAATTATTAATCTATTTAGTAGCTCTCCAGGACCTAAAGAATTTACATTTATGCTGAAGAAAAAAACAGTACCAAGTTGTTCATTAACTTTCTGTAATCTCTAAATTAACCTTTTTTGTGAATGCTGTTATAAAGGACGTATATAATTGGGGATTGCTGAAAATGTTAGGTCTTAAAGGCTGAATCTTTCAGAACCCATCATGTGTCATGCAGCTTATTTTTCAATGACTAAAATAAAGGGTGGACTATTTAAAGAGAAAATTTTTGGCAGACACTGCTGGCTGGAACAGGCCTAAGTCAAGAAAGACAGCCCTTTGAGGAATTTCTTGATATTAACAGTTTTTGGAGCTAAAAGGCAGTAGAAAATGTTGTGGACTGTTATTTCTCAAAAGTTACCTTGTAAATATGATAACCAAAAAGATACTAATTACTTGGTGAGATGAGGTAAGAACAGTGCTTGGACTAAAGTACTCCCCGGGATCTTATCTTCTAAGGCCTTTTGCATAATCTACCTGTGTTTGGTCAGAATCCACTTTCCCGTCAGCTGTGCAAGTCACTGAGATTCCATTGTGGCAATCAGGAGTTAAGACAAGATGTCTTTCCCACTAGGCAGACTCATTTGTGAATTGTGCCCGAGCGAGCCACACGTGCTGCTCATAGAAGAGGAAGAACACAATCCAGAGGGTGTATATCATTCTGCTCGTTCTGCCGATATTTTAGTCACGATGTTAGTCACTCACCTGAGCCCCTGGCTTCTCCAGGGATGGGCGCGCAGTCACAAGTGACTGAGCTACCAGGACTTGCCAGGAAGTCACTCATTGCATAAGCTGCAGAAATTAATTGTGCCTGTGCTCCTTGCCTATCCCCATTGTCAAATAAAACTGATTGTAACTCGGCTGAGTGTAAGGTTAAACAGTCTTTGTTTACCTTTGCGGTTAGTTTGGGTAATGTGGTTCACTTTGCAACTCGTGTCAGCGAAAAGTAACGTACACAGTGTTATCACTTGTCACAACTCAGCCAGTTACATATATCTCAGTAAAGCAATGACCTAGTCATTTATCTGTTCAAGTCCATAGTATATTCCAGATTTTAGTCTGCAAGTATCAGAAACTTCAGAACAGACAGTACTATTTTTTCCTAGGATTTATTTGTTGTGTAGTTAGGAATTAATTCTCAATGACAAGGACTGAATAAAATGTTTTTATAGCAATGAAAATATTTTCATGATCTTGTTTACTTCCTCTTGGAATCGAGCARCATTTGTACGTACCGAAAGGTTAGAGGACCTGGTTTACATGATGCCTGAACCAGTGTATTAATTTGTTCATTTTTTAATGTTGATCAGAGAAACGCACATGCATATGAAGAACCCTCCCCCAAGGAAAGGTGTAGACAAGGTTTGAGTCTCTTCTTGAAACCTCCGTTTTATGAACCCTAAGCTCTCATGCTTTTCTTTGTCACACCTCTTTCCCCCCTCCGTTTAAAAGCTGTAACTCAGGAAATGCATTCAGTTTAAAAAAAAGAAAACCCCAGAGCTTGATGGTTGTCTGTAGACCCCAGACTGTCTCGTTGCTCTTTGTAACAGGTAAAATAGACAGTCTGACTGAGACTTCTGTAGATCATGACCTATATTAACATAAGTTTTGTTCGAGAAAGTTCAGAGTTTTTCCACTGTTCTGCCTTTGTCATAGCTTCACGGTAAAGGCCTTCTTGCTCCTTCAGGGCCTTCCAATGATTTTGCTGTGTAAGTAGCATGAGTCGGATGTGGATTCGGAGACGGATTCTGTTTGTTGTTGCTTCTTGTGGGTGAACCCAGAGGCTCATTAATAGCGCTACCTTTGTTTGAAGGCAGTGAGTAATCCATGCCGGGTTGCTCAATGCACTTCTTTTCTACGTTTAAATGAAGACTTGGAAGGATGCAAGGGGCAAAGGTATCTTTCTCTATAGTAAGAGAAAAGTTTGAAGTAAGACAGATCAAAAGACTGAAAACTTATGTGGCCAAAATTAAATTGTCTAGAAATCTCTTTGTGTCCTCTGGAGAAGAGAATTGTTGATGTGAATGAGCCATCTCTCATACTCTTGAACTGAAAATACTTTGGATGTGCTAAATATATAGTTTTGTGAAATGACTAGACTGACAGTTAAACAGTTCAAATAAATAATGGCATGAAAAAGAAAAAGAAAATGGGAATGGATGGAAGGACAACAGGGAAAAGAAAGGAAATATGAGCCTGTTTTTTGCTGTAAAAATTTTGTTGTCCTGGCTGCAAGATGTTGCCATATCTTTTGAGGCCTGTATAGAAAACTTGTACTATTTATGTGCCTTTAAATGTAACTTTTTTACTGATTGTCTTAGTCTGGAGAACAGGTGAGCTACATGCACTCACAATAAAGGAATCATAACCCTTTCTTTCTCTTTTTATAACAAAATAGTGCAGTACATACTCAGGATCAGCTCAGAGATTCTTAGGTTAACATGTGAGTTGGTCACTGGTAGCATCCATGTATTATGATTTATACTGAAGAGGAATGAACCAAACTAGCAGGATAGAAAGAGGGTATGGGAAGAAATAGGACCTTTGGGGTGGAATCTGGAAAAAAGTCATCAGAGGTCTCTTTGCCAAAATTGTACCTAGCAAAGGATATGATACTTCCATTTGTGAGATGTTTGCTGTTATTTGTAACTAAGCTGACCTGCCAAGAGCAGAGAGAGAAAAGGATTTTGCCAGTGAGCTGTAGCATGAAGATACAAGAGCATCTTTTACCATATGGGTCTGCATTTGTTTGATAAGTATTAATAATAATACAATGTTAATTACAAGTTTGGGGGTTGTTGAATTCCAAGTGTGTTCTTTCTGGTTCTAGGTGATTCTTGACACAATAGTATTATTTAATGGTAGGTATTATATCAATTAAATGTGATTAGGGATGTCTTTTTGATAGTGGTTGTGGGGAGCTACTGTGATTGGCATCAGATGATAACCAGACTGTAGCAAGCATCTCTGAGACATGGCAGAAGGAGACTGTCAATGGGATGCAGTATTGTCAGGGTACCAGCTTTATAGAAATGGTGGAATAGTATAGGTGGGAGAGCGGCACTGCACACGAAGGATTGTATAAAGGGTAACAGGAAAAGAGAAGCAATATCAGGTCTGGATGGGTGGAAATCTCATACCTTAAATATACTGATAGGACTGACTGCCAACCCCCAGATCAGGATGATGACAGAGATCAGGAACTGTTAAGTGAGACCAGAGAAGCTGCAATTTTAAGACAGTAATGGTGGGAGATTTCAACTACCTCAACAGAGACCAGTTCAATGCCTCATCACGAAGAGAGGTAGAGGGAACATTTTTTAAACACTATAAATGACTGCTTCCTAGATCAACCAAGTTTAAACCTTCAAGAAAAGCTGCTTTTCTGAATTTGGTGGTGCATAAGACCTACTTTGAGCTATTAGTGGGACAACTGTAATAGTAACCACAGTACAATTAGATGCAACTTGGTAGATGGAAGCAGCAGGCCCATGTGGGTGGGTTCAGATGTAGCTCGATCAGATGGGTCAGAGGAGCTAGATCAGGTTTAAGTAAATATACAAGAAGAATGCGACCTGGTGGGTTAGTTAAATGTTAGTAAGTTCTCTAGACCAGCTTACAAACAGCTGTTGTGCCAGAGAATTAAATAGACTTTCAGTATAATTCTCATCTACAAACAGGGCTCAAGAGGGTATCCTGAGGACAACATACTGGTGACTGAGTTCCACCAGCAGTAAGATGATAACACATTTTAAAGAAAAAAATAACTGATCACAGGAAAGCATGGTCTGTTGGAAAACAGTGTGGCTTCTGTAAAGGGAGATGCCACCTGGTCARTCCACTGGAGTTTTACAAGTGTGTGGATAGAGGGAACCAAGGCATAAAATAGACTTTCAAAAAAACTTTGCAAAGGTTCAGTTAAAGAAACTAAATTTCCACAGGCTTGGAAGAAAAGTTTATTATATATATTATTATATTTCCCTTCATGCCTGTTTTGAAGGTGATGTTTGCCTTTTTCCGGTCATCGGGGATCTCGCTTGATTGCCATGACCTTTCAAAGATGATAGAGAGCAGCCTTGCAGTGACATTTGCCAGCTCCTTCACTATCCCATTTGGTCTTATAGACTTGTATATGTCCAATTTGCTTAAGATAGACCCTAACTTCATCTCTCTATACCATTGGCAGTGTCAGAGAGCACTGGGGCAGGCAGGCTAGTCCCTAAGGGAAGGGGAACTGACCATGACAGCAAGGCAGACAGCAGCAGTGGCCTCACTGACAAGGGCACAGTCCCACCCAAGCAAGATGAGCAGGGTAGGTGCAGTGATGGTATGTAGCTAGGTTCAGCTGAGAGTCCAAATTGCCAGACAAATCCGTAGTGAGACAGATCTAAGGTCAGGCTGGGAAGTTGAGTCAGGGTTGGGTCTGGAGACAGTAGCTGTGGTCATCACAGTCCAGTGATTTCCAGGCAAGTCCATAATAATGAATCAGTTCCAAGGTCTAGCCAGGAGGTCAGTCCATTGGTCAGGGTCAACAGGCTTGGCATAGGCATGACCTGCAATCCAGCTGTGTTGTCGCTCAGGTGGGGGCCAAAGGCAAGGGCTTCAGCTTAAAAGCAGCTCCTAAGGGAGGGAGTGGTGGCCTTTGCTAGCATCCAAGCAGAACTTTCTAGAACAGCTGTCCCCAAGGCAGCCAGCCTTGGCAACCAAGCCCAGACAGCAAAACCCCCACGAGGGGAGAAAATTTGCTCAGGGCCCTGACAAGTAGTACTTTCTTCCTCCAAGCTCTGCCACTTGGGAGGCCTGAGAGCAGACCCTGCCAGTGAAGCCTGAAGTAAAGAAAGCATTGAACACCTCAGCTTTTCCTGTGTCCTTCATCAGTAGATCACTGGCTCATTGCTCAGCAGCAGGTCAGCAGTTTTCTTCATCTCCCTTTTACTGCCAGTGTGCCCGTAGAAGCCTCTCTTGTTGCCCTTTGCATCCCTTGCCAGCTTTGACCTCAGCCAAACTTCCTAATTCCATTTCTGCATGCCTGCTTGATTCTCCTGAACTCCTCCCATGTATCTGGTGTCTGCTTGCACCTCCCATACACTTCCTTTTGGAGCTGAGTCAGAAGTTCAGCTGAACTGGCCTCCTCCCACATCTGCTTATTTTCCTACACATTGGGATAGACTGTTTTCTTGTGCTTGGAGGAGGTTGTCCTTGAAGATCAGCCATCTCTCCTGGGCTTCTTTGCTCTTCAGACCCTCCTGTGGTGTCTTGCTTATCAGTCTCCCAAACAAGCAAAAGTCCAGCTATTTCTTCTGTTACTTGCCTCGCTTCTCTCTTGAACTCTTGCCATGTCATGGTCACTGCAGTCAAGGCTGCTACTGATCATCACATCCCTCACCAGTTTGTCCTTGTTAGTGAGTAGCATGTCCAGCAGTGCACCTGCCCAAGTCAGCTCACCTAGCACCTGTATCAAAAAATTGTCTTTGATGTGCTCAGAAATATCCTGAATTTCATATGCCCCACCATGTTGCCCTCCCAGAAGTTAGTGGGTTGGTTAAAGTTCCTCTTTAAAATCGGGATCTGCAGTCATTAGGCTTATTCCAGCTGTTGAAATGTGGCTTCATTCACTTCTTGGTGAGGGGGGGGATCTCTAGTAGACATTCACCACAATGTTCCCCTTGTTGGCTACCTCTCTGATCCTGACCTYGTAAGATCTTGACAGGTCTCTTGATCATCCCATAGCAGAGCTCTATGTGTTTAAGCAGCTCCTTTACACAGAGCCTAACACCCTCCCCGCCTCCCACCATCTTTCCTCATGAGCCTGTATCCTTTCATCACAGCACTTCAGTCATGTGAGCTGTCCCATTACACCTCTGTATTTCCAGTGAGGTTGTAGTTCTGCAACTGCATGGACTTCTTGTTTTTCCTGTGTGTTTCCCAGGCTGTGTATATTGGTTTACAGACAGGTCAGTTGGGCTCCCCGTTGCCCCACTTTCTCGAGGGAAGTATGAGAGCTTCCTCTGTTGTCCTGTCTTGTGTGTGCTTTCCTCCACTTCGGGTATCTTTGGTCTTCCCTGTCAAACCTTGTTAAAAGTGCTCCAGCTAGGTTAGCAAGCTCAGAGAGCAAAGGACAGCACTTAGCAGTCACTTCTAAGGCTGGAATAGAGTCAGCAGTGTAGTGCCCTCAAGACTGGTTTTATTCAGCATCTTCACCAGTGATCTTGTGAAATGAATGAACAGTCAAATCTCCAAGTTTACAGATATTACTAAGTTCTTTTGAGTCATAAAAAGCCACATCAAGGACAAGGAACTCTAGAAGGATCTCTGTAGATAAATTTAAGATATTTTGTCTAGGGAAAAGCAATCTAAACCATATCTATATAAGGCTGAACTTAGTGATCTTGGGAGATGGAGCAACTGCCTTATGAAGAGAAGCTAAAAAGGCTGGGACTTAGTCTGGGACTCTCTAATTTGGAGAGGAGATGTAATCAAGGTTTACAAAACCTGAAGGGAGTGGATGTGCTGAAAGAAGAGCTGCTTGCCAAATCCTGTTGTACTAGAACTGAAAGCACTCGAAAACTAGTTGGAGACTGGTTTAAAACAGAAGTTCTTTATGCTGCATGTTGTGAGCTGCTGGAACTGGTTGCCCCAGGAGACTGTGGGAGAAGATGATAGCATCATGTTTGGAGAGGGACTGGACAAGTTCATGGGCAACAGATCCATGAATGGATGCCAGAGGCTGAGGCAGGGACGTCCCCTCTGCTGTCTCATACCCAACGGCTGTGGTTGCTGGGGGTGTACATGAGGAGTGGATTGCGGCGAGTAGCCAGGCTCGCATACTCCCTGCAAGTAGCATCTGCTCTTGCTGCTGCTGGAGACAGAGCCCTGGGCTGGACGGCCCGCTCGTCTGACCCCGTAAGGTGTTTCTGTGTCCCGTCTGCCTCTACCAGCGGGGCTGGATGCTGTGTTAAACAAGTGGTTTAAGAACTACAGTTAATTAGATGTAATGGCTGTTACTGAGAACYTGAGCATTGAACACCAACATTTAAACTGTTTTTTTTTTCCTGGTTAAAAAATCTCAAATATCCAGTACTTTATTCTTTCTTTAATTTATTTTATTTTATTTTTTTTTTTTTTTTGAGCAGGTTACTCAGCAACTGTTGTTGCTAAGACACAAATAGCTACAGATGTCCTCCGAACTGATTGCACAGTGATAAATGCCCTGGCTGCCTCTAATGCAAAATAACAAGAGAAATAACTAAATTTGCCATGGTTACAACCTTTTTGATACAATTGTAGTGTAAGTTGAGTACTGAAACAGTTTCTCTCTAATAGAACTACTGACATTAATTTCCTGGTAACCTGTGGTGATAGCTACATGACTTCTCAGTGTGTGTTCACAAATCTCATATTGAAAATAAAAATTGCAACTGCATAATGTAAATAACTCATTTTTTTGTGGTTAATTTGTTGCAGGTTTGTTCTCTTACTGATAGAGCTGGATTAAAATTTTTGGTCTTTTGTGGGTGGGTGATCAGGAAATTTACTAGTCTATTTTAGTATGTAGGAAGTGACACCTAAAAATTAAAGGCAATATGCTCTCTTGTTTGAAAATTTGTTTTTAAAAAGCTCCAAGACAAACATAATTTTCTCTCCAAAGCTGCAGCTCTAGAATTTTGCAATCCATTTATCGTTTATCTGAAATTCAGAAAGTGTATGGAAACCACAAGATATTGGGTATTTTCTGGTTTGTGTTTTTAGGGAAAAATCTGTTAAGCCACAAAGCAGGTCTAATTCTTGTGAAAAGAGAAAGAAATTGACTTTTCTACTTTTGTTATGCTTATATAAATTACTGTGCTTTGTTTTGAAAGTAAAAGGTTAATAGCCCTTTCATGATCTTGTGCTACATGAGCTATGTACATGGTAGATCTATCTAGAAGAAATTGTCAAGTTGTTTCTGGGCTCAGTGGGAGTTGTTTTTCTCTAAGATGAAGTTATTATTTCCACATTTTCCTTTTGTGAAAACAGCTTTTTCCCCATTAAAAATTTCCCTGCTGTGTTTCAAAATCAAACTTAACAGAATTGCACAAGAACTGGGAAATCAAGCTATGTGCCTGCCGTCATTGTGCAAGCTAAGTGAGCTGCAGACAGTTGTAATGGTGACAATGCTTCAAAGAATTAGAAATAACATAAAAATCCCAATTAATGAAATAAGTATTACTTAACCTAAAAATATATTTGCATGCCCATTTATTTTCAGTAATTTCTTGGTTTATAAGTACTGCATGCTTTTATTTCTCATTTGAAGATTCAGAAGTTTTATTCAAACTAAGAACCTTCGATCCTGCAGGATTGTTTTTGTGTGCTTGTCATGGCTGCTCATACCTTCAAAAACAGGGCGAATAATCTGCCTTCCCCCCTAAACTGTTACAGTGTTTGTATTCTGATTCTTACCAGGGTAAGAAAAGGAGAGAGAGAACCTGGATTGAGAGCAGTAAGCAATCCAGCAGATGTTGCAGCAAAGATTTAATCTGCTATTTTTCACAATATTGTGGAAACGTATATGCGTTATGTGTGCGTATTTGTGTGTGGGTGTGTGTGGAGAGTGAGGGGGGAAAAACGAAGAATAGCAGAGCATAAATCTTTGCTGTGAGATCTGGTGGATTGTTGACGATATGGAATCAGCGGGCTGATGTGTAGCACAGCTTTCATTTATTAGATATATTTAGTTTTGGATTTTTTTTTGGATGACTGCTACCTGCTGTTGAGGAAAAAAAAGGAAAATATTAGGGAACTGTACTTACAAAGGGGATGGATTGAACAAAACAAAGCTTGAGATATTGTATGGTGGGCTTAAAAGATGGATTTTACCTAGAGGCAATTTTTAAAAATTGCTGTGGAAAGCAAGACTCTTGACTGAGAAGTTGATTACTGATAGTGTTAGAAACGGTATGATTTTGGGACATCACATTTTGAAGTTAAAAAGTCAGATCCTTTCTCCTTCTTGCTTCATTTGTATTTTCAAATGCTAAAGTAATACATGTAATTCTTGTATATTTAAAAGAAATGAACCASTCATGTGAAGATGGTCGGATACTGAATGTGTGGCCTCAATATGATATTTATAAATTAACTTCTGAACATCATGAGAAGTAGATTGCCAATTGAATTCCTTGCAGTTCTACTTGTGAAAGCAAATTATTTCTATCAAGTATTTCATTCCTTAGTGGAGGAGGAAAGCTAAATGGGCCCCTGCTCTTCTGCTCTGCCCTGTCTTTCTTTGTGTGCTCCTGGAGTTGCATGAGCATATTGGAAACTGCAACTTCCTTTTCTTTTTAGGAATCTTTAAAGTTTTTTGAGCTTTTATTCAGATTTAGCAGATAAACATTTTACAGGCCTAGCCTTCTATTTGCCCACTTACTTTATTTGCATTAATATGATGGCACAAGTTTCTAAAGTGCTTTTGCTATTTGTTTTTGCCTAAAGGAAGGAAAAATTGAAGCTTAGTACTCAGAATTGCTCAATTCCTGACAGCTGCACAAGGGGGTCATTTTATTATACAGACCAAATTAGGAACCAGGCTGCCGCTGCCATTTCCTGTAATCTTTAATCAAGCTGTGTAAAAACAAAATGGGAGACTCTCCAAAACTTCAGATGAATGCCTGTTCTTGCCAAACCCTCATAAGAAACCCTGTAACACCAGAGAGAGGATTAGATTTGCTTTCTTGGTGTAGATAGCAAGTTAGTTTGGCAACGTTGAGTACCAAGTTGAAACAATTTCTGTGGCTTGACTGATAAAATAGTAGCACAGCTGGATGTGGAGATGCTGGGATATGGGAAGAATGAAATCGTAAAGAAATCTATCCCTGGAACAAAAAGCTGATATCCATATGCCTGCTCACAGATCGATGTGGAGGGTCACAGATCACTGCCTGCAGGGGAGATAGCTGTTAGCATGTTTTGCCTGAAGATTCAGGTTCGTGAACAATTGGAAATATAAAAGCAGAAAATCCTGAGGGTTTTTTTGCATGTGTTTACATGATTCTGCTTCTAGGTTGCACAGAACAGTGACAGGTGAATAAGTACTGGAGCAGACTTAGGAAAGTCCTCTCTTGGTATGTGTTTGATAGAAGTGGTCCTGTGGTTGACCCAGTATGTATCAATTTAACCATTTAATAACACGTTTTTAACTCTCTGAGGGAAGGAATTTTTTTATTTTGCCTAAATAATTTGCCAAGATTTTTGTCAAGATTTTGTGCCATGATGTTGAAACACCAATATATATTTTCAGCAGTTAATGTATGCAAAAGAAAAAAAAAAGGAAAAAATAATAATGCCAAAGATTGAACATGTAATGAAGTCCTTTGAGTTTATTATGTGAACTCAAACATGGTGGTTGTTGCAAATTGTTAGACTATCAACAGTTCGCTCTTAATCCTGTGCAATTTTTTTCCCCTTATTTTCAGAATTTGCAACAGGAGCTCGAGAAGAGTGATTGGACCTAATTTTAAACAACTGCGGCTTTATTTTGTACCTTTTAGGGTACCCATAGAGGCATTTCCCCTACATACTGTGACTGTTACGATGGCATATCACTTCACAGTGAGAATGGCTTTGAATCATTGCTAACAGTTTAAAATATGAAATCACTAAAACTTAAGTCACAAACCTCCAGAATAAAAAGCACCTGGCAGCTGTGCAGTACATAATGTCAGTGTTTGTCTCTTCTCCCTCTTTGCTTTTTGAATTTATTTCTTTGAGTGCTTTTAATTCAACTTAAGGGGTGGAGGGGGCTTCACCACATCCCACTGTGCCAAGCTCTGCTCTTCTCTGAAAGGAGTAGTGTGTCACATGGTGAGTGGCACAGGATAAAAGAATATTGCAAGGAAAAATCCTGCCGTGGTTGGGTGGTGGTTTAGATCACTTAGAAGCTCTGGTTGCAGTGTAGTGTAGCAGAATGGGAGAAATTACCATGACGTGCTCTACTGGAAAATAGAAGGAGCTTAGACTCTTTTCTTTTGCTTACTTCATATATTACTGTTCATGGTAGACTGCTGGCCCTTTAGGAAATAAGGAATTGAAATAACTGCGTAGATCACATTTTCATGCATACTCCAACAAAACATTTTAACTTTTTGTTTAATAGCTTTAATTTCATTAAGCTAACTCAAGGTTGCTTTAAGGGGAGCAGTGGCTATTTTAAAATAATATAAGACCGTATACAAACAGCTTTTTTTTTTCTAATCAGTATAATTACTGCTTGTTGTTTTTGTCACGGTATCCTTAATTTCAATTATTTGCAGCTTGAGAGAGGAACTGTTCATCAGCTGAAATTTTATATCCAAAGCCAAAGCAGATGGACTTGAACAGAATAAAAGTAAACAGCAGTCTACCCGGATGCTAATAGCAGGTAGCTTTAGGGAATTATATCCATAATGTGTAGTTTTAAAGAGTCTGATTGAGCTAGACTTTGCATTTTAGGATTTTAAAAACAGAATTTAGTGCTAGAAACTGTATATAACTTGCCAGGGTTTTTAATACGGGAAATACTGTAATAGCGATGTTGTGCAGAACGGAAAGCAGACAACTGATACATGAGATTCTGTAGTCCATTCCTCTGCTATGGTGCCTTTTGTTTTGAAATTTAGAATAATGCTTTTCAATAAATTGAGCAAGCAAGATAGAAAGACATGTAAAACATCTATCCTTCCTGGTATTTTACATTGCTGGCGTTTTGAGGAAGTTGGAATTAAACTAGGATGGCTATTCAAAACAAGTCTAAATTAAAAATAATGATGTTGTTTTGTTCAGATTTTTTGATATTACAAAATAAATTATTTAGCAGATGAAGAAAATTGCTGATTTAATAAAATCACTTCCTGAGGACAGTTCCACAGGAAAATGATGAAAATCACAAAGAGAAAAAGTATGGTATTTTTCCATTTTTTAGGAGTTTAAAGCTCTAATCTTTAATCTCTTTGCTGCATTTCTTTTTTCTTGCAGCAACTCATTTGATGGCATGTTTTATATTTAGTTGTTTTGTACAGGTTTTTTTCATTCATAAGGCTGGTGGCCCATTGAAGTTATTCTGACCATCAGAATCTACTTTTCAGACCTTTTCTTCACCCCCCCCCCCAAAAAAGACAAAAAGATTCAGACAGAAAAAGTGACCAAACGAAACCAAAACCCCAGCAACCCCTAAGGCTCTTAACCGTTGAATTTTGCTCTTTTAAGGTTAGCAACCATTAGGACGCTGCAGTTCTGTGTGGGAAGAGGGGGCAGGAGGAGAGGCAGCCACAGTTCTCCCATGCAGGCGTTGCATTGGCAGCTCCATTTGTGGATGTAAACAGGGCAATGATTTGGACTACATATGGAGCCGAGGATATCTCAGATCTGATTTTGTCTCTTACGATGTGGTTGCTTATGGGTTTAGAACGTTCTGTAATAGAAGTGGTGAGATTAAGCTTATCTAAAGCTCATCAAAATCCTTTGATTTGTACCAAATTTAAAAATCTAATTTGGAGAATTGAGATGCAGCCCAGGAGCTCACCGGTGTTTCTCTTCTGTTTTTTAAAAACCAACTTTGTTCGAGGAGAGATGTTTATTAAGGGAGATAATATACCGAGGTAGTTCAAGCTCAGCAGCTACAGGGTGCTGGATTTGCAGTTGGTGCTTACCTTTCCTTAGAGCCAAGGCGGTGGCTTAGGGTACCTGGAAGTGCTCCCGGAAGGGAGCAGGGGGGGCAGAGGGCAGAGTGTCCTGCCCTGGCAGCCTGAGGTCTGCTCAAGCACACGTGTGTGGTGGCTGCGGGCTGGCAGAGCGGGGGGATTAGGCGTGTTGGAGAGCTGCTGTTAGGGAAACGAGCACAGCCAGAACAGCTGCGCCCTGAATCCTCCTCGCCTGGGCTTGTGCGCTGAAGCTGTCCGCCGCTCCCCTCAGCCCTTCCCCTGCGGTCAGCGAGCTGCGGCTGAACCTGCCGACGCTTAGCTAGGTTCGGCGGGTGCTCGCTGAGCTAGTGAGAGCTTCCCTGCCCCGGCTGTGTGTGGAAACAGGGCTAGAGATGTTCCTCTCCTTCCCTGTAGGAGCTTGTGGCAGCAAGTGACTTTTGTGCCCGGATGCTAGCAAAGTCCTGTAGTTGCTCTGCAGAGAAATTTGGTTGCATGGTATACGGATTGAAAGGTGGGCAAGCCATGTGTATATCGCTGGGGTTTTTATGTTCTCTGTTTTGCCAAAGTAAAAAATGAATAAGATGGTAAAGGCGTTAAACAAACCGCATAACCCTACTGTTACAGGGGCTGTCACTGAAGCAGGAGATCCTGCTCTCCCCCTTTCTCGTTCCTGCTGTTCTCCATTCGCTTGGCTCCCTTAAGCATGGGGTTGTGTGATAAGCTGGTGGCAGTTAGAGTAACTTAGCAAAAATGTTGGGTTTTGGTGGCTTTCCTCTGACGTTAGAACAAGATCGAGGCTCAGATCCAGACTACTGCTTGGCCACACGGTTTGGAAGGGGCGTCAAGGGAATAAGAGTGGCTGGAGGTCCGACAGGGGCAGGAACTCCTCCATCAGCAGTAGCAGCACTTTGTTAGCTTCAGTCATTTGTGGTATAGAAAGCAATACTGTATCTTTGCAAGAAGTCTTCTGCCAAATTTGCTATTTCTGAAGGTACAGAGTATTCCCCAGAAGGAAGCGTGAAACTGCTAGAAGTCAAGTTTTTGCTCCCCATCTAGGCGAGAAGTTGCTGCTGTACTACTTTGGTTTGTTCAAAAGTTTGAGTTTTGCTTTCGGGTGCTTCAAGATGCACCACTCGTTTGCAAAAGAGGGTTTTGGTGGAAAGTGTAATTTAACTTATAAACTAACAGGGTCGGATGACAACTCTTGCAATTTTCCAATTTTTCTAACTAATTAGTGACTTCTCACAAATAAAATTAAAGAACTACTAAGAGCTTTGAAACAGTATGTGGAATGGTACTTTACTACTGAATGGATCATATTTTGATCTGAGATCTTTTTCCATGCGGAAGAGTTTAGCTTTGGCTTTTTCTAAGGCATTATCTGAAAAAGTTTCAAATACAGAAGCAAAGGACAAGACTTGCTGGGATCAAATTCAGGCCCTTCTTCAGATCCTCCTATTCATAGTCTTTGAATGGCACGGTTTCTCTTCGGTCTTGATTTTTCTAGATTATTCCTATTAAAGTAAAAAGGAAATAAACCTTTATGTTTAAAATAAAACTGTGATTAAAACTGAGAGAAAAAACTGGAATGCTGGCAGGCACCTGCTGCGTATACTTTCCTGTGTTTGATGTCTGTAGGGTCATTTCAAAAGAAATTGAGTTAATTATGAGACATATTGTAAATTCTGTTGATGTACAGTTAAGGCAGTAATGGGAAGTAGCCTTTGACTGGGGGAGGTAACCTTGGAAAATACTCAAACCCTGAAGAAAATTTTACCCTGGCGCATAAGATCACTCTCTTTACAGAACCTCTGTTTTTCCTCTGATAAGAGAAAACAAATCCTTTGTGTTTTCATGGATAATGGGAAATTATTCCAGCCTCCAAAGCCTTCCTGTGTTTGCAGTATGGTGTTTTGCAGCAGCTTGCCTGTTTTGGGAGCAAGCTAGCTATAGAGAGCAAGAGTTTAAGTACGTCTGGCAGGGGAGGCAAGCAGCCATTGTTTTCAGGACACTGTCAAGTCGTATTGGTTAGCTGGTCTTGCCCCTGTTCCTGGGGACAATTTTGTAATGTGAAGGTGCTTGAATGTTCTAGGCGGGATGTGCAGATGGAAAGGACTAGAGAAAACAGCAGCTGAATAAATGGCCTTCCGCATTTCCATAGAGGTTTACAGCAAAATTTCCATAGCCATGGAGGCAGGAAAAGGTCCTAGCTCAGCAGAGAAAGTATATGTGGTGTTGCTGTGTTTACTTTCTTCCAAACCATTAAGTGTTTTTTTCAGCATTTCTTTTAATTGAGGTAAGCCACTTATAATTCTGCTTTGTGTGCATGAAGAGACAGTTCTGTTAGGATGGGAGAGGAAATACCTACTTACTTCTGGTATGTTTGAGATGGAGCGTGTTTGAAGGGGTTGGATTTTGTTTTTAATATGCTGGCCCTGAAAGGAGAGGGGTAGAGAAGTGCAGTCGAGTGAATAGGACGTATTTTTAATAAATTTTGGTCAGACAGAGGTGGAAGTCCCAGAGGATGCATGCCTTTATCTGTCGAGTTGCAAAAATTAATAAGGTTGTGAAAGTAATCATCTGCAAAATTTCCTTCTTGTGGTTTTGCTGGGGTCTAGCAGCTCTTTTATATAAAATCTCTATGCTAAATGCTGTTGGGTTATTTGCTTAGAATTTTTTTATTTTAGTAGCAAACATTCATCAAATTTTTCTTTCTGAAAGGCGCAATTGAAAGAATAAACTAGCTTTGTGGGTTTGGCAATAAAAGGTACTGCTTGTAAATACATTTAGGTGTACAGTCTTGTCCTGATTTCTTTTTTTGTTTGTTATATAAATGATCTAAATTAAAACAGGTTAGACGGAATCACTCTGTTTACTGACCTAGTAGACCTGACTTGATCGTTTAAAGTGTCTTTAAAATCATAGTGCACATGTTTGATTGATACATTAGCTTCTGTAGCTTGTATGGTACAAGTAAATGATGTAGAAATGTACCACGTGCGTAAAAAAGTCTGTTTATATCTTGAAGCTTAAAGCTAAATCCCTTGTTTATGAAATCTTTCCATATATGAATTTTGTCTCTTACTTGGGAGAGGGCAACACGAGTTTAGAAAGCCTGTGGGTGGAATACATAACAATTAATGTCCCCCGATAGCCTAAATGATAAGCCTCCCAAAAAGTACATAAAGCTATGAACACCTTTTTTTGACAGGCTTTGAAGACTGCCGAGGAACACACGCATTCGAATCATTTAAGCATTAAAATAGTAATACCCATGGAAGAGCCACAAGACTTACCCGAACAACCAGTAAGTACATTTAAAAATACTAAAAATGAACATATAAAACAAACCAGTGACCTCACAAATTCCTCTTAGTTATTTTCATTAATAATGGAAAATAAGCCTTATACTTATTATATTTATCTAGAGGCAAAAAATTGTTTTGCTCCTAGTAAAATGTATTGTACATTTGATTTATTGTAATCATATAGACAAGAGTAATAAAAGGAATAGGTAGGTATGGTTAAACTCTGTAATGTTTCTGTTTAAAATTATGCCTAGTAATTATTTGTTTTTCTCAGAAAACCAGTTCAGGTGTTTCCTAGAGAAATTAAAATTCACTATTTTAACAATAGAATCAGGAAACTTGTTATTATAACATGTATAATCTTTACTACTTCTTGTACTCAGGATCTTGAAAAGATTCTGTGATCTCAAGCATACTGTCATCTCCTCTGCTGGAAAACAGTTTTTAAATTCCTTAATTTAAAAGTGTATTCAGGTAGGGAAGTACGTTTTAAGTTAAAAATTGCTGTCCAGAGATCTTAAGTATTTGAAATACAATGTGTATTACAGGTTAATAAGCTAATAATTATACTTAATTATAAGTATAAAATACCATGTCACATAAGTTTGGGGAAGAATAATTATTAATACATTATGATACAAAGTTAAAACATATATAATGGGGTAGTATTTAAGCGAAACGGCTCAAAATGAAGTTTGTATTGACATTATATTCCAAATTAAACCCGAGGCAAACATAACAATTGCCAAGTTACTCTGAGTTTGAAGCTTATTCTCATATTGGAGACATTTTCAAATGCACATGAAAACAGTAGCGTGCTGAGGGAAATTTGGTCATGTCCACATTGGAAAGATTTTTGAGGCTGCTTTGATGTGACAATATTGTGTTCTTCGGTTAACTAATACGTTGCAACTTCATTTATGCATTTTTATGGCTCATGAACAAAGCTGAATGAAATGCAAAGATAATCCTAAAATTACTGAAAGAAAATATTACTTTACACAACATGCAAGTTACGTCTTGTGCATATAGACATATGTGCATGCATCTGTGAGACTGATCAGCAAAAACGTAGAATTTGAACTGCAGATATTTGTGGGATTTAAAGGAAATATCTGTTATTACATCCTCATATAATGAAAACTGTCTTAATAAACCTTTATTCTTCAGGATACAAGATAGGGCACAACTTATTTTTGGTTGGTGAAAGCATCCTTTATAAGCACATTATTCTGTAATTTTCCTCCAAAGATTTTCTTGCTAATTGCTCTTCAGAATCTGAGAAGTCAAGTGATTTTGAGACAGAATATGGATTATATTGATTATGGCTGTTAAATGATGTGGTATTTTGAATATACTTGGACATTTTTGCAGGAGAGAATGACAAGAACGATCGTTTTAGATGTTTTTTGGTATGAGACCATTCTTGGAACAAGTTAATTTTGCTAATAAAAAAGAGAAATCAGCTTTGCAAAATCACTTCTGCTTAGTAGTTCTGCATTGTACAAACTTGTTTTTCTTCCCGAAATGATTTTGCTTCTCTTGATCATGGCAACAGGATTAGTACATTACTATGAAAAAATAACATTTATTGCAAACTGTTGGTAACTGAATCCAGGAGGAAACCTGTTAGAGAATCTTCAGGCTCTGAATTAAATGTATTTTACTTTAAAAACGAAAAAAAATTTATTTTCCAGGTCACTTTCTTATGTTGAATTGGTCCAAATTTACACAATATATCTTTTCTAAATGAATGTTAGATTTCTCACTTACCCAACATGATGTAACCCGGAACCTTAAACAGGCATATCTTTTGTCCCTATTTTTTGACTGTTTCTTCTCTTTTCAGGTGTGAATTAGAATGGAAAAGTTTGTATGTACAGCATGGTGTTACAAAATAGAAACGGATGTGGGAAGGTAGAAAGCAAAGGGAAATTTGGGGGAAAATGAGGGAAAGTGACCCAGTGACCTTTGTTATGGCAAAAAAATATTTGTACTGTTATTGAGGATTAGTTAGAGAACCCTTTATAGTATTCTCTCACTTGTTAAATACATTGTGAACACACATAATTGATTTATAATATTCATTTAATCCTGAATGCCAGAACATGACAAAAATCTTTTTTTTTTTTTAATGAGGGATAATAAACTTGCATTACAAAGTTGCAACTCAACTATCTTGAAATAAGTTTCATTAACAGTTGTTGATACTTGTTTTATTTACAAAATGTTTTTCTTGGGTAAAACCGGCAACTCATTGCAGGCATCCACTGTGTTGCTCTCTGAAATGGCTTCTTATATTGGACAGCAACTGCAAACCAGAGGCAGTGGTGGGGAAAGCACCGGCTTGGAAAGGGCTCCAGAAAGACACAGTGCTGCCAAAAGAGTAGAGGATGATGGCCATGGATTTGGGTTGAAAAAAAATTTTTTTTAATGAAATTGGCAAAGGTTGTCAATAAAATTCTCCATTCCTAATGTGTACACGATCCTCTATTCACAACAGCATTGCCACAATCTCAGATTGGTTTGGCAGCGTTTGTTCCCACAAGTTATCGTGGTTAGTTGTGTGTGTGTTTTGTTTGTTTTTTTTTTTTTTAGTTTTTTTTCCTATTTTTGCTCTGGCCGAGGAATTAGTCTGTGAAGATCAATCTGAGAACTGGATTCTGTTGCAGAGCAATTGTTACCTTGAAGTTTCAAAGAAAAGTTTGTCTCCACTTTGCTTCTCACTCTTTAAATACAACTGCATTTGAAAATTGGCCTGGGGCAGAGATAGAAGTTTTCCAGCATGAAGAATGATTTGGGCAGAGGCATTTTGAGTTATAGAAATTTGTGATTGGGAGCAGGGATCAGATAGAAGGTGCCACTTAAGTTTTTTTTTTTTTTTTTAATCAAAATAAACCCCAAACTGATAATGAAATAAAAAGGTTGAGTGGAGATGTACGTTACTAAAAACACTTTGCTGTAGTGCAGCAGAATAGTTTGGTGAAATAATGTCTGACATTGCTAAGGCTAAAATTTGGATCGTTGAGGTGGACCACATCTTTTAATTTCTTTTCTTTCTTTTTCTTTCTTTTTTTTAAAAGGCAGTAAATTCACTTCTCCTGCACAAAAAGTCTTCAAACTGTGGTCCTGTCATCTGAGAGCCTTGACAGGGGATCTGAACTCTATCAAGAAGGTTTTCAGAGGAGTATGTGTTGAGAGGAGGTGTTTAAAAGGTTTTTCTAAAGCTTATGCAGGAGAGGATGGATAGGAGACCCATGTAAGGTTTGGGGTACAGTGCTCACTTGGGAGTATAGTGCTTCATGACAAAACTCTCTTCTTGAACCCCTAACATCTCAGGATGTTGATTCCATTTTTAAGTTACTGTTACTGTGTGCTGTTCCTGTGTTAAACATGTATTATGACGTGTCAGGAGAGAGAGCTAATGCTTTCAAAGTCCATGAAAGGCTGTTTTTAAAAATGTTCCCTCACCAACTTAAATTTGTAGCAAAATTAGTGATGGGTGGGATATAGTTTTTGCATTCCACCAAAATTTCAAGTTTTCATAAATGTTATCACTTAGCATAGAGACATAATGGAAATTTTTTTAATGAAAACCTGTGAGGATGGGGAGACCGATCTAAGACTGAGGCAGGGACGTCATAGATTGAAATTCAAAATCCCTGTTTTGCTTGACTCGTTCCATGGATTACAACTGGCAATCCCAGAGCCATGTTCTTGGCTGCTTTAAAGGGTTTATGAAACTCTCCCCAGATATTTACTCATATTTTTATGAAATTAGCCCTTGAGTTAAAGTAAAACTCATTTAAAATTGGGTAGTGGACTGTGGTTGTGTTCCTGGCAGAGGATGGAAGACCTCCCATTAGAGAAGTGCAAGAAGGCACATAGTCCTGTGGTGTAGCCAGTCATCAAGACAGAAGCTCAAGTCCTAGATCCAAAATAGTCAGAGCAATGATTCGAATTAAAGTCCTGACTATCAAGAAGTGTTTTAGGGACAGCTGTGCTTTGCTTTGGATTTTTCATTCTGGACCTGATGAAAATTTCAATAAAACTAATGTCTCCTTGCACAACCTTGTTTTTTTTTTTAAAAAAAATTTTTTAGTGAGCTGATTTCTCTTTCCATCTTCCCTATTAAAAAACTGTCCAATTGAAGAGGCCAAAGGTTAGGGAATACCTGACTTGAAATAGCAACGTTCCACTGGTTCCTGTGCTGTTTGTGGAAACTAAAATTCAATCTGCCAACTCTAAGTTAATTTTGATTCTGTCACGTCAAAGTAGCTTAGGTTTGAAGCTGTTTGATGCTTTTCTTCTGGTATGTGAGTCACTTTTTTCTTCTGTGTAATTGAAGGAGATGGTATGAACTACATGGGGGATGCAGGGGATCTGAGGACTTGAAAATAATGCTATTTCCCTTCCGTAAGAGCTCTGTGGATGGTTGACAGCCTTAGCTATCTGGTGCAATATTAGAGGCTCAGATCCTTGCTAAATTGTTTGAAAAGTGCTTTCTCCTTTCTATACTTACTGCTTGCTTACTCCTTTCCCCTTGTTGCTGCATCAAGCCTCTATCTTTTTCTCCACCTCTGCCTTCTTTTTCCCCCTTCCTAGCAGGAGTTCACATGCATTTTATTAACTTATATTAAAAAAAAGCTTTGAGCACATTTTGACCTCTCATGCTCAAATTACGTATTCCTGTTTCAAGAAAGGGGGAAAAAAAACTATCCTCAAAGAGACAAACTTTAATAACGTGTTGTAGGCCTTTTTGAGATTTCTGCCAAGAGCTTTCAGATTTCACAGCAGTCTTTCTCTGACTAGTATATCCAAATCAATGGGTTGTAATCCTTGAAGTGTTTTGGTGCATGATTCCCCAACACATTCCCCTGGCTTACCCAGACCCTATTCACATAAGAGGTATGCTAAACATTGCCATCTTAAATGCCCTGCAGGAACTGGGATAAATGGTGAGACTGGTACAGAAGGTACGGAAGCAGCATAGTTGGCTTCTAAATGTGCTCCAGAAATTTGGAAAATTTCTGCTGAAAGTTGGGTGGGAGGGTGGAAAAAACAGTATATCACAGGAATATCTTGCTCAAAAGACTATAGGGTACAGTAACTAACCCTTTCCTCCTGCCCAGGATTTCAAAGTCCTATTTGTAGCCTGGATGCAAGAAACTGAATTTGTGTTCAGTCCAGTGCTTTCTGTAGTAGCACTCTCTGCAAGAACTGGACCAGCTGGCCAACCATAAAGATAGAATAAATACTATATTGGTTTTATTCAGAAATTAAAATCAGAGCTTCTAATTTATTATTGATGTGAACAGAAAAAATAGTCTAGTTCCTATCTTTAGAATATTTAAATAGAGAAGGTTTGAAAGACCCAAGTTTATAGCAATTGTGCTTGTTCCATGCAGAATAGGATTTTCTTAAAATTCAGGACTCTTTTATTCAATTTCCATAGAACAGTCCTTATCAAACTTCTGGAGCTGTGTATCCCAGCATCTGTTACTTATTTAAAAACCATGGCAGTTTTGCTAACACATTCAGCTTTAGCAGCTTTTCTAATTAAAAAAGGCTTGTTTTGAGCTGAAGAACCTGTGGCTACACTGTTTAACTCTGGAGTCCAATGCAAAGCTTGCTGTATTTAAACACTAATGCGAACTCTATAGTAACCAGTGATGATCTGCTAATGGAAGTCTGACATTTGTGTGCATAGATTATATCAAGGACAGTTGTCTTCAGTTGTGTCTCTGAACATATTTGTCTTTGCAGGTGAAAAAAGCCAAGATGCAAGAATCCAGAGAACAAAGCTTAAGGTGTGTAATTCTGAATTTGATTTTAGTGTGGAACAGTTATTAGTGTCCTGTTTTGATTGTAAGCTTCCATTTAGAAGCTTGCATATCATTATATTTTTCATAGAAATAGGGCAAACTTCTGTGTTTGGTATAATTTGGAGATTAAGTTCCAAATAAAAATATTAATTATCAAATATTTATTAAATCTTTAATTATTAAATTAAAATTAAATTATTAAATTAATATTACATCCTTTTGATATTAAGCTTTTATAAAAGTGGCTACAGAGAATTTTAATTGCATCATCAATTACCATGTTTTTCACAGAATCTGATGAGACAGCTCTGTCAGGTATAACATGCATTTATTCCAGTGAAACTTGGAATATTCTAATAGCACGAGTATCTGAGCTGTGATTCTCAATAAAATTCTGTGAATAACTGTTTTGAGATATTAAAAGTTCTAAAATTGATAGCATCTTTTGTTTAAAATTGGTAGATTGTTGTACAATTTTTGCTTATTAGAGGCTTTCTAATATATGTCATGTTTAGGAATTAATCACTAATTGATTGCTATTATTACATATAGAGAGAATGGCTATATTAAGGTTTATTCTGCTCCTGAGAGTGTTTTTAAAAATAAAAAATAAAATAAAAGGAGTTCATATACTCCTGAAGAAAGTTTTCTTGTCAGAGCCTCTGACATCCCAATGTGAGTGAGGGGGAAATGCTGCATGTGCCATTCATGCACAATTGGACATGGTATATTGGAGCCATGGAGGAGGATATTGGTACATGGATAATTATTTAAAAAAAAAAAGGAAACAGTGAGGCATTTGCTCTGTGTGAAATTCATTTCATTAGATGTCTATAAGCTAGAAATTTGGGTTAATTACCCGGTGCTTCCCTTCTAGCCAGTGTGAGGTAAGATCAATCGTACTGGGGAAATGAACCATGCTCTAGGTTTATTGACTACAAAGGAGCTGAGGGCACCACAGGTAGGTGTGATCATGTAGAAGTGAATGGTGTAGCTTCCCCTTCGGTGTGTTACCCTGCTTCAGTGCAGTCAGAGCTTTCCTGTAGATTCAGGAGCCTCAAGTTTCAGCCTGTGGAGGTATAAGCATCCTTGTATGGTGTTTAAAAATAGAATGGGGTGGGGGGAGATAAAATTGCATTTTTAATTTAATTGTAGTTCTGTTCAGATATTGTTGCTGTATTCTGATGAAACTTTATGTATGGTTTTAAGTTTGACCTTTGAAATATTTCAAGTGATTTATTAGATCTGTTTCTCCATAGCAGTATGATTTTCAGCCAAGGTCACTCTGGCTGTATTTGTTTCAGTTGAATTGTGGAAGTGAGAAAAGCAACAGCTATAGCCAGTGAGGATGTTCTCTCTTGGGAACATTAAGTATCCAGCAGCCTAAAAGGGTCTTAAAACCACTGTGAAGAGCATGTACTCTGCTTTTAAGCAGAGTCCACAGAAGATTCTCGGTGGTTTAAGGCAGCCACAGTGCAAGTGAGCATTTTTCTTTCAGTCAGTGAGAACTGCAAAGTTGTAAATGATTGCAAATGAGAGCATGTGAACGTGTCCCAAGAGCACAGGTGGGTGCACTGAGGCGTAGCAGTGAGAAAGAAAAAAGAAACATGGGCTGATATAGTATGATCAGGAACGTTATTTTACCTATAAGGTCTTCCACAGGAAGTAATCACAACAAGCAGCTGTACAGTGCTTGAGCTGTTGGCAAACAGCATGCAATTTAACAGCTGCAAATTGTGCTACGTAATCACAGGATTTTTTTTTCCCCAAGAATAATGGTAGACGGATACCCTGGTCTTCAGAGAAATGTGGTATTTTTGTGCAAAACTCAGAATTTATTATGGAAGTTTGTTCAGCTGCTAGTTGGAAGTCCCTGAAGGCCAGTATTTGGACATGATTGAACTGGGTGTCAGTTTTGGACTTAAATGTTAATTGACTATTTTTGAATTTGTAGAACACTGTTTCTATTACATGACAATGTTTGCTTTGACTGTATGTATAGTATTAAGGATAATTTCTTAATGAATTTGCTTTTTCCTTTTATGATTGCCTTGTTGGCTTTAATTTTATTATTGATAGTCCTGTGACACAGCTTTTCATGTTCACATGGAGAGGTTGTTGAGACCATCAGAATAAAGCATAGACACCCAGGCCACAGTTTTATAAGGTGAAAGAGCCAATGTAATAGCTTATTGCTGCTGAGAGGGGGAGTGCCTGCTCATAGCCCATCCTTTCCACCATATGTGCTGCTTGCTGGATCCCTCCATAAGCTGATTCTGTTCCTTAACGCAGCAAAAATAGCTGCACAGTTTCTGTGCTAAATTAGCAAATTAAACTCTGGTGGAAGAGCCTGAGGGTTGTCTGGGCTGGTGCAGGGGACCAGGATGCAGCGCCTGGGCAGGGGGAAGGAAGTTCATGCTCTCTGCTGCAGGCAGCAATGACAAACCACTAGCTCTGCCCAGCAGGCTGTGAAATACCAAAGGGTGCAGAGCTACTTTCTGTTAACAGTCAGTGTGCCTCTTTTAGGAAGGCCGAAACCAGGGGTTAAGATGCGCAAAGATGTTAATGGAAAGGTTTATAATGCTAACGATTAGCCTCTGTTTATCCTGTCAGTCATGTGAGCAACACAGAGGTCAGTGATCAGAAACCTGAATCTTCAAGCCTTGGTCCAAACCTTCCCATGTCAAGTGAGAGTAAGTATCCTCCTGAACTTTGCTGCTCCCGCTCACTTTTCTGTTTTCTTCTGCTGATTTTGTTACTTTGCATCATCAAGCACAAGCTTTGTCTCCTCCTCATAGTCCTTAGCCTGTCCTAGCTATCAGCTTTAAGATGAAGATTTGCTGTGATGCATTAATGTCTGGATGTGGTAGGCCGATGGTAGGCAAATATCTTTTTCTATCATCTACCTTGTTTGTATGACTGGCCTCCAACTTGCTGCTCTGCGCTGCTGTGTCTTATCTGCCTTGTATTTTATTTTTCTTCAGGGAAGGGGTTGAGTTGATCAGTAATAATGCATATCATAGGAGAATTCTGTTTTCATAAATCATTATCTCTACACAACTGGTTGGGTCTTTTGTAATAGTATACCATATGCTTAATGTCAGATTCTGAACTATATCAAATGTCTGCAGAAATTTGTTATGAAGTAAAAGGAGGGGAAACTGTATTTAAAAGGAAGAATAATAGGAAAGAGGATATAATTAGTTAAAGTGAAGATTAAGAAAAAAAGCTGCAGGAACTTAACATAGCAATGTTATTCTTCAATAAACATATACACTTCCACATATAAACTTTCTTTAATAAACATATACATTAAATATACAATTAATATTATAGTAATAGAAAACTTATGTTTGTGAAGTCCTCAGGAGAAATGTCAGAATAACAGATGCTCAGTGTAAGCCTTTAGGTCCGAGTGTTCCCAGTTTGCACTTCCTGTTATATCCTTGTGCTTCACGCCGCGAGTTAACACTAAGCACCAGAGGGGGGTGGTTCATTGATCTTTCAGGAGGTTCAGAGTGTGTGGCTGATGGTTTGTATTTCAGATTACATTACAAAGAAGTTAGCAATAACAGGACTGTTCCAAATAGCGAAAGCCAGGCTTGGTGGAGCACATGTTGCTGGTATCTGGAGCAGATTCCAAGGCAAACTATGCTGCCATCCACGTCCAGGCTGCTTCTTGCAGGTGATTAGTTGACTCACTCCAGAAGGGAGACAGGAAAATGCGGTCAAATGTAGGATGTATAACTGGGGAGCCAGGCCCCCGGAGCAATGCAAGGAGAAAAGCTACACTGTTAGCCTGGATCCACTGCCAGGCAGGGTCTGAATCTGTGTGCTGGGAGTACTACCAGTGTGCAGAGACAGCCAAGCTGGCTTCAGAAGGATGAGTCCTTAAGCAGCACAGCCATGTTTGCCAAGAGTTTGGTTGTAGGACCTGTAGATCTCAACTGATAAATCCATGCACTAGGCAGACTTTCAGTCACAAATGCCATCTAGCTCAGAGATCACTGCACCACACCACGCTGTGGGGATGACGTGTGCCAAAGGGGTTCTATGTTGCCAGTTGCTGTGCTGGGGTCCCGCACATCCTTACTTTCCTAGTTTTGATAGACAGCTGAATATTTATCAGGTCAGCTCTTCTGAATCCATTAAAAAAAAAAAAAAAAAAAACCTTCCTGGGTTAAGACATATCAGCTCTTTATATGATAGTTCAAACCCACCCCTCCACTGGCAACCCAGAATGCTGTAATTAAGAACTGTCTCATGTGGGGTATAGAAAAAACACAGACAATGTTAAGTGAGGTGAGCCTGAACATTTCTTTCTTGGTTTTGCAGCTTTAGTGACTCTTTCATAATGGTTTTAGAGTGCAGTTGCCATGGATTTATTTAAACAGAAAAATGGAAGCATCCTATTACATGCAACTGTCAAATTTCTTCAGAGATCATCCGTGTTCAAACTCTGAACATTGCTCGCTGCAGTTCAGCCTTTCATCACTTGATGTGTAGGATTAAGTCTGCTGAGCTGGGAGCAGGAGAACAACAGAGAAGGGGGCCTTTGCAGATGATAGGTTAGGTAAGACTGGAGTGTTGTTTAGAGCCAGTGTGACTCAAGGTAAGATGTAACGGGTTCTTCCTGGAAGGCAGGGTGGCTAAGTGTATGAGGCTTGGACCTGACCACCTCCCCTCGCCCCAGTACAATGAACAAGCTCCTTTCCCGTTGGGGTCCTTAAAGGGAAGGGAGATTGCCGGAGCCATGCTCTGGGTACAGAGTACGTAGAAAAGGCATGTTCTCGACTGTTACTTTTCCTTTAGCAGGAGTCAAGCTGGTTATCTGTTTGCATGAGAAAATGAGTCTGAGGGCTCTGGTGTAATCAGAAAGAGCGATCGCCTATGCTGAGCCAGGTCTGTTCTGTGTCCAGGCCTGGGGAAAGGGAAGGAGACACCCTAGCAAAACACCCATTCTGATCTGGACTCTGTTCCATGGTACAGAAATGAAGTGTTAAGTTTGGGTGCACATGAAGACTTTTAGCATATTCAAAGTCTTGGGCAGGGCTAAAATCAGGGCTGTATAAGGATAGTTGCAGAAGTTGATGGTACCAGCTGCTAAAGAGAAAGCTCACTGTTACAAAGTGAGAAATAGTGTTGGCTGAAGCATTTACCTGCCAAATTAGGAAGAAAAGCATTTTTGTGCCATTTTAACAGTGCATGTTCTGAGAATTTGCTTTAAATCAGATATCCAAGGCACTTAAAAAAAACCTTTGTAAATACTGTGTCTTGCTTAAAATGAACTGCGTATGCTGATATTCAATCGTCATTATTTGTTGGTTTTTGAAATCTTCTCGTGTATACTTATACAAACTACTTTTTTTCAGTTATGACATGCACTGATTATATTCCAAGGTCATCAAATGATTATACCTCACAAATGTATTCTGCAAAGTAAGTTGAACAATTGTTACTGAATTCTGTAACTCACCTCTCTGAAGTAGTCTTTTTGCATGTTTATGTATTTCTGTAATGCTGTAAATCACACTTTAATATCTGCTAGGCAACAGTAACTCAGTGATGCGGACAATGCGACACATTAAAGCTAATAGAAGCGACCCTTTGGCTTCAGTGGGAGTTACATTATGATCACAAGGAGTCGTGAACCTCTGAGTATGATTAACAACACAACAGCGTTTTGTAGACTATTGCCCATAATATTTGGAGAATAAACAAACTGAACATAAATTCATATAAGGGGAATATAGGATCCTCTGGTCTTCACCATGTTTGGAGATATTAATAGTTCTTCCCATTGCACAGTATAGTAGGCCTTAATCCCCCATGTTTGCTTCTGTGTAGTCTCTCCATTTGTTCCAGCGGTTTTGACATTTGAACTACATAATTGTATTAGCTTGAGGATTTGGTGACATGAGGCATGATGTTATGAGGCATTAGTCAAACTAACTGCTCGTGCCTGTTGCAATGGGGAGTTCTTACTCCCTCTTTTTCCCTGCCTTCACAGTCCTGAAATAAGTAGTAGTATTCTGTCCTCACGGAGGAGAGTCCTAAACACCTGCTGTCTTCTCCTGGTTTCATTGGGAGAAACAGTCTGCATATCTAAACATCAAGAGCCTGACAGATTGGGAAACACAAGCGGGTATTACCCTAAGAGCACGTCAGTTCAAATCGTTCCATTTTTCTCAAGCAAACTTTTTGTGTATCTTCTGGCTTGGAGGTTGAAAACTGCATAATGTGAATAGTTCTTTTTTTCCTTTGTTCCTTTTTTTATAAGGCCATATGCACATATCCTTTCTGTACCTGTGTCGGAAACAATGAGCCCTTATCCCAGTCAGACTCAGTACCAAGCACTGCAGCAGTCTCAGCCCTATGCCATCTACCCTCAAACCACCCAAACCTACGGACTACCTCCTTTCGGTAAGAAGGAATTTCTTCAAAGAATTCTTAGTGCCTGCAATTATTGTCTCAGGTATCATTAAAAAGCAGATGTTAAGCAAGCTTTTCAGATGTGTTGGAAAAAAGAGCTTACAGGACAGTATGTGCCTGACTTAAATTATAGATCGGTTTGAAATGAGGGAATGGTGTGTTTGAGTGGCAGTAGCTCTGGTTTAGAGCGTGTCATTTCTAAATGGAGCTTCATATTATAAAATGTTATTTTTTACAAAGCTGCTCTGCTGGCCAGTGATTCAAGTGTCTCTCTGTGAAGCTTGCCAGATGTTTCTTAGCTTGGGATCATAATTTTCTTCAGTTGTTGTGTAGCTGTCTTTGTGCTGTTTCCCTGTAAGGTAAATCATGCAAAGCCCCATACTCCAGCATCTCTGCTGAAGATATTTTTCCTTTCCTTTTTGCTGGTCAGGAATAAGACTTTATCATCTCATGTTTTACCGAATGTAGATCTCAATACTAAAATGTTTCCAAGGTTAACTCAATAAAAAGTTTGCTTAAGTTGCTCTAATACGTGAGTCTTCTGTTAGCCATTCTAGTTTTTGCAAATGATTGGAATGTTGTCTTAATTTAGCATCTAAAGTTAAATGTCAAGGTTTGAACTATTCACCCTGCGCTTCCTTTATAGCGGATGAAGAAAAAGACGCACCTCTAGGGATATTGGTCTGTTTTAGTAGAAGACAGTGGCCATCTTTCTCCGTGGAGTAAAGGGAGTTGAGGATGAGTAGCGCAGATAGAAACACCTTAGCTAGTGAAGGGAGCTGTTTGGTCTTTCCTTGTACTTCCTGTATTGAATCATGATTTTTTTTCCAGCACTTGAAACTTCACTGTCCTTTAATGTATGAAATTATATGACTGATTATCAAAGTTTGTCGTTTTAATTTCTCTTTTTGTTTCTGAACTTGCCCTGCTTGCTTTCGTATGTGAATATATATAAAAACGTTGCCACCTGTCAAAAATGTGTGGTGATGGAGGCTGTTTCCCCCCACGGCATCTAGCTCTATTGAGGGGGGAGAGCGTATTGTCCTTCCGTGCAGATAACAGTGGAACACATCATGTGTTGTTAGAGGGCAACACAGCTGTGAGATAGCCATGAAATGTTTGTCTCTGGAGTTTGTAGTAACACTGAACAGCTAAATTAAGAGCCTCTTGCAGATTATTTGTACTGGTAAAATCTTAGGACCTCAGGATGTAGAAGCGCGACTCTTTCCCTAGCTAAAGAACTAGATGTCTTTGAATAAAAACAACAACATTTATGGCTCTTGTTAACCACTGACAGAATAACTACTTTTATGTGCATTACAAAACATTGACTTGTCATGGTATCTCTGAAAAACAGTGTAGAAAAGCTGATGCAACTTGGCTCAGTTTTGTTAGACATGAGTTACATTCCTAATTCTGTTTGAAGTAATTTGGCAAAAATTGTTATTCTTTATGAGAAGGGTCAACATATAAAATATACTTCCATATCTTTTATATAAATATATACATATACACACACACCTGCCCCTGGGATTAGTGGAAATGAATTTTCTTGTGGTGGAGTGTTCCTTAGGAACAAAATGATGGTTTTGCAGTAGCTGGGTCTCAGGATGTTAATCAGATGGTATCTCCCAAATCACATTTGCCCTATGTTAATGCTGAGAAACACTGTTCTAACACTAATAGCTTGAATACTATAAAGTGGAAAGTATACTGCAAAGTATAAAGCTTTGCAGGGTCTAAGCACTGGGGTGTTTTATTAGCAACTCAAGGCTCTTCAGGAAAATAAGGGAGTTTGGATGGCTAAGGGTATTTGCTACTTCTGCATTTTTAGCTCAGTCCCAGCCAGTAATGATCAAAAATAACTATCATTTCAGAGATTAAGAAACAAGCAAACAAAAAAAATCCCTGTGCCATGATGGTGACCTCAGGATTTCTACTGGGCAAGAACCTAGTTGATTCTGTGTTTAGGTACCTTGGAGAACCAAAGGTCTCCATCAGCTTTGCTTTCTGAACTCCCCCTTTATTCTTCAGAGAGAGGTGTTCTCTGGAAAGCTGAATCAGTGCAGAGAAGTTTAATGCTGTGTCCATATCTAAGTCTTTGGTTGCCAAATGCAGTTTGTCCACTGCCTTTCTGAACACACTGCTCCTTGTCTTTTTTGGTGCCATTTTAGTGTTGGATGTTGTCATGATGCTGCCTCAGACCCTTGGTGAAGGATGGGTGTCCAGAAAGGTGTTTGATTTTCTAACTATGCCAGCTGGTCTAATAGAAGACATTACTCTTACCTACAAACCATGTCCAGCCCCGTGTTATGGTCATTAGAACATACTTTTCTTTCCCTGGATGTCTACACTTTGCTTTCATTGCCTTGTTGCACTGTTTCTTGCTATATTCTGAAAAGCGGCTCAGAGTTTCATTTACTTCATTTATTTGGTGTTTATGGATAGTTTGTTGTGGACAGTGCTCTGAGGCTTCCTTGTATGTCCTTAGGTATTTTGCTGTGGTGTTTTTTAAAAGGTTGTGTAAATATGTGGAATGCTATATTAAAGTGTTAGGCCAAGGTGTTTAAGAAGGTCCTTTAGACTTAGGCTCTAAATATTTAGAGACTATTGGGTTTTTGGTTCACTTCTTTTTTCCAAAGGTTCTGGAATTTGAGGCTATTTAGCTAACTATTAATTTCTATTGTTACATTCAGAGTACCTTCTGAAGACCTAGGCAGAAGAGATCAGCATTGTCTGTTGAGTTCATTAGGAACTTTTGTCTGTTGAGCATCTGAAGTATGATCTGCTACTGAAACATCTTGATATAGATGTCACGATCTACTATTAAATACCTGTATTTTTAGTCTCAAGTGAAGTGTTTGGAAAATGCTACAAGTTACATTTTTAGTAATGGAAATCATACTGGAGTAATACCTGTTTAATCTGATGGAGAAGATGGGTCTTGCTTTATCTGATTGACAGGTGGAAGGTTGAAGACTGAACATGTATGGTGCAGATGAAATATTCTACAAATTATGTTTCTGGTCACAAGATCTCTACTGAGTGGGTGTGAACTTGGCCAGCTTGGCCAGATTTCTTTAGCAGAATCTCAAAAGGCCTGTTCTAGATATTTGGATGACTTTCCACTGTGTATTTGTTTCTACATCAGAGAAGGAAATACAGACTGTCTAACTGGAATAAAGTGAATGTATTTTATGTATGAAATTCAAGCAAGCTGACAAACACAGCCATACTCTCAAGACTACCCAGTTCAGGGGACTGCTTTCAGAAAAGAGGTGTCCTATATTCTTGCCTGTTTGTCACTTGTCCTTGTGCTGTAATACATTTTGTTGTTTAATACATTGTTATGCACGGGATGTACTTGTGGTCTGGAGAGATTTACTAAAGTAACATTAAAATAAGAGTAATGATATACAAAATTATAAATGTAGTTGTAAGATGGCATTAGAGACACTGTGGATGGGATGGTTTACATTAACTCAAGAAAAAAACTAGTCTATCCTGTGCGGGGCCTTTCCATGTGTGTACGTGTGTCCTTTGACATTCTTGTGCCTCCCTGCAGTGGTGCTGCCTTCGAATGGGGAGGGCTTTTGTATTGGTTCACCCTTCTTTCTTTGTGTCATCTTTGAGATGCTGCTAGTTTATAAATATTGTCTTGCAGAACCATAGGGAAGGATGTGCCACCATGCCAAGAGTGTGACTTGCTCTATAGAAAGTAGAACACACATATCAAGAGAGGACCAAGAGACAGCTATGAAAAGCTAGAGCTGAAAGATGCCTTGACATATGACCTAAGTCAGCTCCTGCACACATCCAGCCAGCCCTACTAACACCCTGATATGTTTGTCTGACCTGGTGATAAAAAATTCTATGATAATTACTCTATAGCATTCAGTGGTGGTTTGTGTTTCACCGTCACAATAATTAGGCACTTGCATGTATTCTGTGGTTGTCTAATTTTGTTGCTGTTGCTGCTACTTGCCCATCTTCTTCACATCTTAAGGAAATGTTGGTCACTGTTCTCGCTAAAAAAGTATTTACATATTTGAAGATTATGGCACTTCCCTTTCTAGATTAAATAAATACAATTCCTTCAGCTCTCCTTAGAGGACATGTTTCCCATATGTTTTATTCTGGAGTTTCTGCAGTGTATCTACTGTCTTTCCTGCTTGTTTACTAATTAGGATGGTCTTAGAGATCTGAAACAGTAACAAACACCTAACTTTAAAGCTGAAGATTCAAAACCCTGGGGTGGTTATACAGAGAGATGACTTAGTTTGACTAACAGGTGACATTTTGATTCATTTACATGCCCAGTCTCAAATAGCCATTGCAGAACTTAATTCTGACAAAGCTGCAGCATGGAGGGAACTCCTGGAATTGCTGCTCTTGTGTGGTTGTAGCATCTTTCTTGGTGTCTAGGTAAGAGAGACTCCTTGGCTGTTCCTCCTATAGTGAGTGAAAGGCTGCAGTTGGCTTTTTTAGCCTTGGTACTACTTTTTTCCTTCCTGAATTGGATGGGTTTAAGATGGAGAGTGCTCTGGCTATTTTGCTGGCCCTTAACTAAGTATCTAGCTCACAGTGTTCTTCATCCCTCCACTTTGCACGCTCCTGCTTAAGTAGATCCTTTCGACTCATGCATGCTTTCTGACAGCAGGCCAGGGAGAAGTGCCTTTAACATTGACTGATGATTAAACCTGGACTGGTCTCAATGGTTAGGCTTTTTGCTGTAGGGAATGCAGCAGCTTTAACTACTAGTTGTATTTCAAGCTCTGAGTTGATAATTTTGAGTCAAAAATCCTATAAAGAGGTGGTCATAAGAGGCTTTTTCTACACAATCAGTCTGGTATTGAAAGAGTAAACGTAGTTTTCCTCCTCTACCACCTCTTTAGGGTAGCATCTTATTCCAAGGGAAGTTTTGCCTACTTCCTATAAAAAGATCTTGGTCCAGGAGGAGGGAATACAGAGAAAATTGAAGCATCTCAAGTCAGTGACAATCAACTTTCAGCCCCTAGCTGGGTCCCCAGGACTTCTAATTGCAAAAGTTAGAAAACTGGAGTGAGTTCAAATGCAGTTAAACAGAGGCCTGAAGAGATCTGAAGAACAACGCTTTAGATTAGTTACTTTAGTCAGATGCTATTTTTACCAACGTAAGTGCAGCAGACTAGACATTAAAACAATGTATGAGCTGAAATGACACTGCTTGTACGTGCCTTGTATATATGGGTTGAAGTCCCATTGCTGTATGAGTGCTTTTGCCTAGTGTTGTTAGAAATGCGTTCTGAAATGGTTTGAATGACAGGAAATCTGGAGGAAACTTTGCTTAGATTTTTTTTTTTTTTTTTTCCTTTTTAGCTCCGTTTTCCCTGTCGTCAGTCTGCGGAAATGACTGACTTTTAACTTGTTTCTAAGTATTCAACCCAAGCCCAGTGAATTCAAGGGCTGACCTTGACTTTAATAGATGCCAGCTCCAGCCTCACTATGTAATAGCTGAGGTTATTTGCAATACTGTGCAATTCAGCCCAAGCATCAGAGGGATTAGCAGTTCCTTTATACCAATGTGGCAGTGAATCTTACTGTTACAGTAAGGGATTTTTAACTGAAAGCCTTGGAAATTTGGTCTTGTTGGTGTTTTTAATTTTTTCTTTTTCAGCTAATTTTGTCAGCAGCTCTAATCTATGCGCAGCCTGACAATCAGTACTGAATATTGCAAAAATTAAACAATGTTTTCCGTGTGTGATTTGCTGTTTGTTTTTGTGACAAGCAAAAATCTTAATCTGAGGAAGCAGCATGCTGTTTGGTCCCAGCATATTTGTTTATAACTGGTCCAATTTATCTGATTCAGGTGCACTGTGGCCAGGTATGAAACCTGAAAGTGGTTTAATTCAGACTCCATCTACAAGTCAGCACAGTGTGCTTACCTGCACTACAGGGTTAACCACAAGCCAACCCAGCCCAGCACATTATTCTTATCCCATTGAAGGTAACTTGGCATGGTTTTTTATCTGCATCTCTCTCCACCTAATTGAGTCCAGATTCCACAAATAGAGAGGCTTGCACGTTTTTTCTCTAGTTTGTGCATGCTTCGTTATGCTTTGTCTCTTTTCTATGTGTGCGTGTTTTAATTGTTTGGTTTTGTATTTGCTACATACCTCTGTCTGCAGCAGGCTGGCTTGTTGGTGCCATGCTGATGGACTTAACAGGGTGAAGCAAAGGGGATGGGGAGAGGAGACTAAATGTTGTATTCTTGCATGCCTTTACTGGGAATGCTCTTGCAGCTCAAGCTCTTTGTTGGTGGTCTTTAGCATGATGTCAGGAAATACAATGAGATTGGTTTTTTTGCTTGCCTCTGTAGGTAGATGGGTCTTTTATAATACGCGTGCGTGCACACACATGCGCACAAGCACAGACCAGGATATATTGCTTGTCTTGTTATGTGAGGCTGCCAGCTTGGTAGATCTGCTACAAAATGGATTTCTAAATATAGAACTAGCTTACAAATATTCTCACCACCAGAAGTGCCACATCTAAGAGGCCATGTGCTGAATTTCACCACATTCCAAAGCAATTTTTTAGGAGTAAATATACTAGTTAGCTGTATAATGATATATTGTTGCCTATGGCAAATACATGCAAATCAATAAATTTTTGAGGCTAGATTTTTGTCATTTGTATTCAGGTGATGCATTGTGAAAATCTGTCTTTTTATCTGTAGTTTTTAAGAAGCATTTCAGGAATGCTTAATCTATTTCTTGAATAATATTTTCGTAGAATAATTCAGGGACTTCAGGAGATCTTTAGTTCAACCTGCTGCTCAAAGAGTTGACAATGAATTCAGACCAGGTTGCTCAGTGAGGCTTTATCCAGGTGGGTCTCCAAAACCTCCAAAGATGGAGATTTCACCACCTCGCTGTGCAACCTCCAGTTCTTGACTGTCTTCCTGGTGAAAACCTTTCTCTTTTGTCAAGTCAGAACTTGTCCTGTTTCAAGTTACAACCATTTCTCTCCTCCTATTGTACACATGCAAAAAGAGCCTGGCTCCATCTTTTTGATAACCTCCTTATATGCAGTGGAAGGCTATTGGGTCCCCCCGAGGCTCGCTCTTCTCCAGGCTGAAGCAGCCTCCTAGTTCTCCATAGGGCATGAGCTCCAGCTCCTTGACCATTTTGGTAGCTCTTTGGCCAGACTTGCTCAAGTTTATCAACATTTTTCTTGTTCTTGAGGCAGAAAACTGGATGCTGTATCCAGATGGGGTCTAATGAGTGCCAAGTAAGGGGGAATAATTTTTAAGCAATAACTGGGTTTTAGCATATCTTTCACTCATGTGAAAGTCATTTGGTGTATCATTACAGGAGATACTTGCTCAGCTTGCAATGGCCAGGTGGATTGTTTATCCTTAATTTATTTTTTGTATTCATAACTTAACATCAGAAATACAACTCTGGAAATACCACCTTCTTTTAAACGTAGCTATTCTCCAGGTACTTGCATTGACAAAATAGATCTTAATGCTTTAAAGCACTAGCTTTTTCCTCAAAACAAAATAGGAGGGTGCTTATTCAGTGGTACAAGATTATATATGATATTACTGGCCCATCTGAGATGTATTTCAGTGCATGTTCTGTATGTTATAGTCTACAGACTAATGGTCAGATGTACTTAGTGTCTTAGAATTTTGCCTTTTGTACTCGAACAACTGACATGTGCAGTGGTATATATGAAAGGGTGATATGAAGCACTAGGATCTGACATGCCAGATATTCTTCTGGTTTTTTTGGCCTGTTCACAAGTAAAGAGCCTGACCGTAGATGCAGAAAGAATTGCTGAATCTGCGTAGTGGGAACTGTTTGTAAAGATCTGATGTGTAATGTTGTAGAGATAAGGGATAATGAAAAAAGAAATGTTGGAATGAGCCTGGAATTAAGACAAATAGTGAAGTTCAGATGGGAAGGGTCTGTGTTTCTACCAGAGCCCCAGCACTTGGGGGGCTTTCCTTTCTGTGATTTCTTAACTTCTGTGATCCATCTCAGTGGAACAGCAGCCTCTGTCTGAGCACAGTAGGTGAGAATTGTCCATTCAATCTCCATAATAATCTTGAAAGAGGTAAATAGACTTGTTCTGGCTTCTAGAGAGTTCATATCCTCCTGCTTTGCTGCAGATTCCTTCTGTGTTAGCAAGGAGTTTTTCTGGATAGCTATCCTTCGAAGTAACCTAGAAAGTGGCATTTTCTTCAGGTAACAGAAGCCTTAATTGTTTCCGTAATGGGTACAGTTGAAGGGTGTTTTATTTAGAAACTACCCCCTGTTCTTTAGCAGTTGTTTGAGGTGGTTCTGCGATGGGTATCTTACTCTCTTGATAGCTGTTGCTTGGTAGTAGTTGGGTAGCTACTGTRGACACTTCATTGTATCTTCATAGTATCTTCATTGCCATTATCGCTGTTCAGTGCAACCTTTTTTCCTTTTTCTAAATGTTCTCTCCAAAGCTCCCTCCCATCTGGTTTTGGACGTTCCTCAAGCTTTTTCTGTTCATGAGGGAATTCCCAGGGGTTAATTTCTTCATTTCTGTGTCTGCAGAGATGCCACCTTTCACATTTCCCACCTCTTGGAAACGGCCTGTATCTGTACACTTCTTTTAAGGCTTTTTTGTTTTGTTTTGTTTTTTTGTGAAGCATGTTTTGGATCGGTTTCTCTTTCCAGGAGCTGTCCGCAAGGTAGCATCTTTGTTTGCCGTAACACAACATATATTGACTAAGAGTTCCTGGTGGGGACTGTTTCCCTTTGCAGCTTCCCTGGGGTAGAAAAAGACTGAAGCCTTCAGCAGCTTGAGTTCTTCAGTCTTGGGGTGAACTCCGTATGGGTGTTATTTGCAGCAAATAAGGGCTTTTCTCTGAGTGAAGGTAAACTAGGTGATACTACTGATTTCTGCAAGTCTTTTCCTAAGCATCTAAGAGTGATTCTTGTTTTAAATGGTGTGTGTGGGAAGGTTTAGCAAAATAAATTACTTCTTGATAGCACCTGGTTTAGTACACATTGACTTCATTTGTGCTCGCCTCATTACTTGCTTTCACTAATTCTTGAGAGTCCTGAAAGCCAGTGTGGTGTAATTTTTAATGGAACAAACCTGTTGCTGTAAAACCACAAAATCTGCTAAATGACTTCTATTCCCTGGAGGAGCTCTAGCTGCTACTTCTGTGTTTTGGAAGAACTGAACACAGTAACATAAAGAATATTAAATTTTTAAAAATTCTTACTAACAAATATGTTTCTTTAATAATTTGCCCAACAATTATTTCAGAAATTCTCATCCCAAAACCAAGTGTAGTCTCATAGGGATTTGGAGAGAGATATTTAATTTCTCCAGTAAGAAGTATGCTTTTTATATTTTGTTTGAAATGTTTTCAGTACTTCCTTAAATTTTTGGACCCAATTAGGATAAATATGCTAAGTCCAGTGTAAATGGAGAGAAGCTTATTTTTTTGTCAGAACTGATTTAGACACACTCATATTTGTTTTATTGATTTACTCTGATTCATTTTCATCTTTTATAAATAAGTATCAGAATGTGATTATTTTCTTCTCAAAACTTTTAATAAAAATAAACCATTTTAATTAATCTCCAACTGCTTATCAAATATGAAGGGGAAAATATTTCCTTTTTAAAAACTCTACATAGATTTGTGAAACACTTTAAAATAATGTTTTTAAAGATCACTGTGTGCCAGCTCCCCTTCCCTGTAAGCCCAGTGGAAACTGTTAACTGGTTTCAAAATATACCCCAACTCTCTTTTGGCTGTCACTAGCAGAGTGCTGCTGGGTGCAGAAATACTTGCACATAAGCCCAGTAAGTACTTATTTCACAGCTTGGATGGGTCTTACCTCTTGTACTTTTCTTGAGATATGTAACGTAGTAATTCTTAATTTTACAGCATCAACTACCAATGCCAGTCCAGTCTCTACATCCTCAACTGTTGTCAATATTTCCACGTCAGCAGTAGCCAGCATCTCACAGGTAAAACTTCCTTCTTGATTATATACAGCATCTAATACGCCTTTGCTTAACACATTATTCAAAACTAACAGGAGAAGACAAAATATTTGCACCACTTTAAATGGAGCACAATGGGTACTAGATTTACAGGGCTTAGTATGTAACTCAAAGTCAGCAAAATTACTTGTGCCTTTCTCTTTGACTATGCTGCTTTTCTCTTTGGTCTTCACACCAAACTCACTTCAGGTCTTTGCTACTGTTTCCTTTTCTGTGGATTGAGCGTGATGAATCTTAAAACGTTGAGATCTCTGCGTGAGACATTAGAGAAGAAACAATAGAACTATTATTAGAATCATATTTACAGGGGGGATTATAGGTGGACATCTTTTGAATGCCCTTGTTCTCCATCAGCAATAAAATAAAAATAGGTTGTATACAAAAAAAAAAAAAGTGGAGGAAATGCCTTCTGATGGTGTTAGAATAAAACAAAGTCAAAAAGCTCTGTGGCTAGCAGACAGGCCCTTTTCCTCCTTACTCCATGATCTGTTATGGATAATCCATAGCACTTTGTTCTTGCCCCAGTCAGGGGTTAACTGCCATTCTGGATGTATAGAATTACAAAGGAGTGCTTCAATGTCACAGCTTTGCAGAAAGAGGATATGCAGAGCTGCAGAAAATGTAATGGATGCAGCAAATCCCTGTGTATTTATGCTGCTGCTTTTTAAGGTTCTTTTAGGAACATAAAGCTTACTTAGAGCTGTAAAGAAAGCAGCTTTCCTGAATGCTGGTGCAGACTGAGATACCTGGTGCATGTTCACAAATCTAGGATGCTCCTTGAAGAAATCAGGAGTTCACAGTATGTCAGAAGAGCATGATGTGACACTTCAGTGTGGCTGTTTTCTTTACAGTCAGTAGCAGATAGGAAAATCTTCAAGCACAGCTTGAATTCAGATGCCCTGACTGATCTCATTAATCTTCTAAATGAGTAAACAGTCTTCATAAATGGAAAACTTTAATCACAGCATGGAAAATAATTGCTTTCTAAGTTACGACATGAGTAGAGGCTGTTTATCCTGTATCCATGGCCTAGATTGCACTCTGAGCCAGTGCTACTCTCTGTCACTGCCCTGTCAGTATATCTGGTATCGGAAACTAAAACACAAGACAAAGCTGTACATTTCTGAAGACAGCAACAGCAGACTAAGAGTGGGCTGATGCCTTGGGATCCACTCAATACTTTCCTCTTACTTTCATATCAGCATATAGGAAAATAATTCAAATTAGGAATTCATTTTTGAAGGAACTGGATGTAGAGGAAAAGCCTTGTGATTCCTGGCCTCCTGTAGGCAGAACCTGCCTTCTGTGGAGACCATTGGGAAAGCAATACTCTTTTTCCTATGGCATCTTCCTGCTGAAGCCATGTAAATAGTTGCTTTAGGTGGTTGTGTAACATCAACTCTCCTCCCCTTTTGGGGATTTCTTGCATGTATGGAAGGAAATAGTGTAAAGTTAGTATGCTTTTGCTGGTGTTTCTCTTTGACAGACATATTATAGTATAAAAGTCATCTTAACATAAAATGTTTTCTGAAAGAAGTGTCCTATCATAACTGATCTTTTCTCCCAATAGGAGTATCCTACGTACACAATCCTTGGCCAAAGTCAGTACCAGCCATGTTATCCAAGTTCTGGCTTTGGAGTCGTAACACCAGCAGACAGCAACACGGACAGTACTGCGTTAGCAACAACTACGTATCCAACCGAAAAACCAAATGCCATGGTGCCTACGCGGACGGTGCAGAGACATTCCTCTGGTAATGGTTTCATCTTTAACAGGGTGGTTGCAAATACCTGTGATGTACAGTGCAGTGTGCAGACATGGGGAAAGCTTTGTTCAGAAATGTGATTAGAACACCTTTGCCTGCTTGCCTGGATGGGACACTTGCTTTCCACTGTCACAGTTGTCTCACTGATGTTCAGGGTATTACAATAGGGCAGCCAAATTTATTTCTGGAAGTCTTATAATACTGTGATTCAGGAGAGACATACCATAGGCTCCGAATGGGTTAGGGAGGTGGTATTCCAGGTGGCTCAAAGTGGAGCCAACAGCAGCGACCTGGGGACTGTTGCCTCACATGATGGGTCAGGGCGGTGTGTTCGTTTGGGTCCCTGGGCATCCCTTTATCCAGCCTCAACAGCTCCTGCTAGCTCCTTCCTTCCCACAACCAAGTGTTCAGATTACTTGGCAGCCATAACACAGCTGCCAATCCCAGCTATGGGAGCCCCCCGGAACGGCTCGTTCGTCTTCAAAAGCTGTAGTTTGGCCGCCACCACCACTCAGTGAGTTGGTATCTAGTGTGCCCAGGAGCACGTTCTTTCTCTACTTCTCTTCCATCTGCTTCATCATGTTAACCATTTTATAAATAAAAGCTGTTTTACTGTGCTCTGTATGTGAGCAGATCTGCATATACGCAGCCTTAAGTAACCCTACACCTGTCAGGGGCAGAAGATTTTAGCTGGTAACAGAAGAGATGCAGAAAATAGATTTAAAGGATTTAATTGACTATTCTAGAGAAGTTGTATCTTTGGCTAGCCTTTTCCACTAATGTCATAGCACACACAAACTTGCAGCGGTATTGACTAGCGTTTCCTCACCAAAAATACAATTTTCTTCACTTAATAGGGACAAGAGCAAAGACTTAGTGCTTCCTCCAGCCTCTTATGCAAGGAGTTAGGAGATTTTTTTTCTGTGTTGTAGAATGGCTATAAAGTGAAATCTCTGCTGTCTGTTGCAACTTGGTAGTCTGGGGAAAAAACGCAGGCTTGGTTATTTAAGTTTGTTGTTTAACACCTCCCCTCCCTCCCCTCCCTCCAAACTTCTGGTGCTTGTTGGAAGTTTTCAGTTCTGTTGTTTCAGGAGTTTTAAAGAACAATAGTGGCTACAATTAGATCTTCAACAATGATCTGTTTTTTTCTGGAAGTGATATCCACATATCCTTTTGTGCTACGAATGATCATGTACTACAGGCACTCAGAAAGAGTGTTCTATGTCTTAACTCACCTATTCCCCTGTGGCTGATGCATGAGTATTTAAGTGTGTGCTATAGGTCCTTGGGTTTTTTTGACTGCCCAGAGGAAACAAAGAGTGACCCTGTAGCTGAACAGTTATATGTGAATATTGCCTTCCTCTGGGCTTATCCTAGTGTCTTTATTTTCTTAATTCCTTTAACTCCTACAGTATTTTCTGGATTCTGAGTCCATCTGGTCTGTGCTGAGTGGCTTCCTCTGAGTATGGTCTGTCTTTGTTGTTTTCAAGGCTTGTCTCTGAAAGCTGGATTCTATCTGCGCACTGCTTGTTAGAGGCAGATCCCTGTTGTCTGACCTGCACTCCAAATATCTGGTGTTGCCTTGGCAAAGTCCATATTGTCAGCAGATGTCAGATTTTGAGTGCATTCAGCCCTCTCTGCACAGAAAAGGAGAGTTCCACCTGCAAAATTGCCTTTTGGGAAAGCTGCTGGTCTCCATCTCAGAACAAGGTGCCTGCAGATGCCTGGTTTTACCCATAGTAATAATTAACAGTTTGACCTCACTAGGCCCATATTCCTAGCACTGGAGCTCTTCTACATCAAGAATTGACATTTCTATAAGCACTGGGCCTTTTTTTTTTTTTTTTTTTTTTCCCCCATCCGAAGAAAGAATACAGATGCTGGCACCAGAGGGCTTTTTAGACACTGTGCTGAGAGCTCTGGCTGGACAGAAGTACTGGGCAGTCCACTAGCTCTTACTGACTGGGCTTTTCCGTCCTGGCTAGTTGAGCTTGGGAACAATTCCTTCTCTCCAGGTTCCTAAAAGAGCTACGACACACTGCTGTATCCCCTCAGAGGGCCTGAGCCCTCCCTTCCCTTGGGGTAGGAGGTGTTGTCCAGATCTTGCCTATTCACCTTGGCTTGGCGACCAAGATACCCGTTTCCAAGGGCAAGGAGCAACTGCAACCTCTTAGTTGTGCTCTGCTGCTGGATGCCAAAAAGGGACTTTCTGCCAACAAACGATCCATTAAGTGTGTTTTGGCAAACTGATGTAGTGTAGCCCACATGGAAAGCTGACTGCAACGTCATTTCCTCATCAAGAATGTTGAGTTTCTGTATTCTCACAGCAGTCTGTCTTCTCTGTTATGACAGAAGTTTTAATGGGTGGCTAAACTTGTAGACTTGTCTTCTTACCAATAGCAGAATAGGCTATATAATGTGTGCCTATCCCAGTAATGGCCATGGTGCTTGACCAAGACTGCATCTCCTGTGCTAAGTACATTCCTGTCATTCTTCCCCATCTTTTGGATAGAGCAATGTAGCTGTAGTATGAAGTGTCTGGGTCACAGTCACCATGATGTAATTTGTGTATGATCAATACACTCCAGATAACTTCACTCACTGACTGTTGTTTAAATGTTAATCAAAAGCCATTTTACAGTGAAACAGGAGTGAGTAGTGTATGCTGAGTTGAAAATAGCACGTTATAGAGGGTTGCTGGACTCAGAAAAGGTGTTTGACTAGCCCAGAAAATCTGGGAAGGAAAGACATTATTAAATATTTCTTTTGTCCTCTGATTCCAGATTGAGGAGTTTTGATGCTCTCTCAGGAAATATTAAAAAAAAAGAAAGGAGGAGGGGGGAGGGGGGGAAAAAAAAGAAAAAGAGGCTCTGGGAGATGTCTAAGGGATTACAGGTCTTAAGTGGTTGCGGGAAGCTCTGTCTTTGGCCATGTAGCACAGGCAGGATGCAATAAGTAGCTCTGAACTGGCAGGACTTAACTGAGGAGACAGATCTGTTTCAAAATGATGGGGTAAACAAATCATGTTTTATCTTCTAATAAAGGTTCAAATTCCGTTGCTTCAATGAAGCAAGGTAACATGTCCAGCAAAGGAGGTTTGTGGCCCAACACTGTAAGCATCGTGTTGGTGTTTGTTTTGAGACATGAGGGGATGAGAACTGTGTGACTTCTTTCTTCTAGGAGATGCATCCACAAGTCCCTCATTGTCAAAAGCAACAGCAAGTAAAGACTTAGATGAGCAGACAAGAAAAAACATCCCTGGGAGGAACAGGGGGAAGAGGAAAGCGGACACCACCTCCTCACAGGACAGTGAACTGGAGGTAAGTGGTAGTCTTGTTTTCTACAGATAGCATTGCAGAATAGTGTGGCAGTACAAGTCCTCCCCTCTTTCTTTCCTATGGAAAATGGAAGAGAATAATTTGGGAAACTCCCCTGACCATGTTATGTGAGAGCCAGCCTAAGTGAGTTCTTCAGTGGTCCTTAACAAGCATCACTTAAGTGCTTCTTAAAATCATAGCAATGTCAGTGAGAGAGATGTCTGGAGGTCTCTAGTCCAACCTTCTGCTCAGGGCAGGGACAGACCCAAAACAAGATGGCCATGGCTTTGTCTAGCTGAGTCTTGAGAACCTCCAAGCTTGGAGACCTTCCACCTCTCTAGTGGTCTGTCCCAGGGCTACCGCACTCATCTGGGGAAGAAGGTTTTCTTTCCCTAACCTGAATCTTCCAAGCTGCAACTTTCCCCTTATATCATCTGTCACTACTGATAAGAATTTGGCTCCATCATCTCTGTGGTTCCCCTTCAAGTAGTTGTGGGATGCTATTAGATCACCCTTAATCTCCTCTTTGCTAAGATAAACTGTCCCAGCTCCCTCAGCCTCTCTGTTAGGCCCCAGGCTGCTGACCATCTTGGTAGCCCTTTGCTGGCTCCTCTCCAGTTTTCTCCCATCCCTCTTGAACTGGGAATCCAATACTGGATGCAGTATTCCATGAATGGCTTTCCCAGTGACAACTAGGGTGGGACTTCCTTCCATCAGCTGGCCATACTTCTCTTAATATACTCCAGCATGCAGTTCACCTTATTCACCGTGAGAGTGCACTGTTGGCTGGTATTGCATCTAGTACCTACTGTAACCTCCAGCTTCCAGCCTGGACTGATACAAGGAGTTATTCTACCCCACATGCAGAGCTTTGCACTTACTAAACTTCTTGTAGATTCTGTTGGCCCATTTCAGTTTATCAAGGTCCTTCTGTATTGAAACTATTTGTCACTACAGCCAATCCCCCTAATTTATCTTAACAAAGGAATCTCTGATATACACTGGAGTCATTTAGCTGATGCTCCCTAGATCACAGTGTTCACAAGCTGATAAGCTGGCTTCCTCTTTCACCCAGGTGGTGAACTTTTACCCTACCAGGACTCTAAAGTTCATTAACACTCTGGGTTTTTGCTTTTATAACAGTAAAAGCAAGAGAAGCTTTTGAGAAAGTTTGATCAAGAGAGTTTTACTCTGAGTGTATAGTTACACTATAGCAATATATGAACTCCAGTGTTGCACAGAAAGAGTTTAATTAATGATGAATTTAACCTATGGGGCAAATACTGTTGTTCATATCTGACAGAAGCATGCTGCAACTAACCACAAAATGAATTGCCAAACTGGCTGCTTCACTGGAGCTTAATACTTGGAATATCTCAACCCTAACCTGCTTTTATTCTCTACTCAGCGAGTGTTTCTGTGGGACTTGGATGAGACCATCATAATCTTCCATTCACTTCTCACAGGGTCATACGCTCAGAAATATGGCAAGGTAATATTGTCTTTTCTGTGGAAGAAAAAAGTCCTATCTGTCAGGCAGAAGTAAACAATCTTAGGAAAAGGAATAGAAAATTATATTTTGGTTTAAAATATGTATGGTGGTGCTTTTAACTTATTGCCCATCTAGGGTGGGAAAAACACTAAATTTGGGGTTATACAGAACTAGGATATGAATATTGTAAACACTTCTACCCTAATAATACAAGTCTTAAAATTTCAAACTGTCTTTATCATCTTTGGGATTTAATGAGGTCATAAAGCATAGTGAAAAGAAGCATTATTTTCTTTTCTGAAATATACTGAGAAATTTCTAACATTTTGTCTGTGTTGCTCCTGAAAGTGCATCAGTCCCTGCCATGCAGTACTGAAGTGTTTTGTTATGCTTTTGGGTCAATATATTACCAGAATGTGGATTTTTTGATTCAGTCACTTAAAACTTTAGGAAGATTGTAGTTTGCACCATTGAATGTCAGCAGATGGAATTATACCATATGCAGTGAAAGCTCTATGCAACTTAATTGTTCAAAATTTTATCACAATTTACTTTTAGCCTGTAACCAAGGTGAATTTACACTTTCTTTCTCTCTCTCTCTCTTTTTTTTTTTTTTTTTTTTTTTTTTTTGCGGCAGGATCCAACTCTAGTGATTGGCTCAGGTCTGTCCATGGAGGAGATGATTTTTGAAGTAGCTGATACTCACTTGTTTTTCAATGACTTGGAGGTACCTGGCAAATGTTTTTGAAAGGCAAAACGTCCACATTACCTAATTAGAGTTACACTGCATTGTTTCTGAGGGTAGATGTGCTTCACAGCCACTTGAGGATGAAACTTAACAGTATCTCCCAAAACTGAAGAGGTTCTATGCAGAGCCAGATCAGGGATGTTCTTTGTTATCCAGAACGTGAGGCGTAGCGTTAGCATCTTGGAGACTTCTAGGGTCATGAACTCTCTTACCTCTCTTACAGGTTTCTACTTGTACCTATAACGGGAGTAACAAGAGTGATTACATTGTGGTTTCCTTCTGGACTGGAAAGCACTTTGCTTTCACTGACTCTACTTTGAAATGGAGACCTGAGACATGGGGAAGAGGGTGACCTTGAATCTGTCAATTCTCAGGGCTTTGGTAAAGCCAGGAACAAAATCCAGTTTCTGACACTCAGACAGCGTAGGTTATGCTGACTGTGTAACAACTCTGAAGGATGCACTTCCATCAAAAAGCACATTGTACACACTAAGGTGATCAGGAGTAGTCAGCATGGTTTCACAAAGGGGAGGTCATGCTTAACCAACCTGACAGCCTTCTCCGATGGAGTGACTGGCTGGGTAGATGAGGGGAGAGCAGTGGATGTTGTCTACCTCAACTTCAGTGAGGCTTTTGACATGATCTCCCATAACATCCTCAAAGGCAAGCTGAGGAAGTACGGGCTAGGTGAGCAGACAGTGAGGTGGACTGAAAACTGGCTGAATGGCCAAGCTCAGAGGGTTGTGATCAGTGGTGCAGTCTAGCTGGAGGCCTGTAGCTAGCGGTGTCCCCCAGGGGTCCAGTCCTGTTCAATTTGTTCATCAACAACCTGGATGATGGGATGGGGTGCCCCCTCAGCAAGTTTGCTGATGATTCAAAACTGGGAGGAGTGGCTGATACACCAGGGTGCTGTGCTGCCATTCAGAGGGACCTGGACAGGCTGGAGAGACAGGCAGAGAGGAACCTCACAAAGTTCAACAGAGGGAAGTGCAGAGTCCTGCACGTAGGGAGGAATTAAGCCCAGGCACCAGGACAGGCTGGAGGAAAACATGCTGGAAAGCAGCTCTGCAGAGAAGGAGCTGGGGGTCCTGGTGGACACCAAGTTGACCATGAGCCACCAATGTGCCCTTGTGGCCCAGAAGGCCAATGGTATCCTGGGGTGCATCAGGAAGAGCATTGCCAGCAGGTCAAGGGAGGTGAGCCTTGCCCTCTCCTCAGCCCTGGTGAGGCCACACCTGCAGCCCTGTGTCCAGTCCTGTGTTCCCCAGGACAAGAGAGACATGGAGCTACTGGAGCGAGTCCAGCAAAGGGCTACTGAGATGAATAAGGGACAGGAGTTTCTCTCGTGAGGAAAGGCTGAGAGAGCTGGGCCTGTTCAGCCTGGAGAAGAGAAGACGGAGCGGGGATCTTATCAATGCGTTTAAATATCTGAAGGGAGGATGTAAAGAGGATGGAGCCAGAGTCTTTTCAGTGGTGCCCAGTGACAGGACAAGAGGCAATGGGCACAAAGTGAAACACAGGAAGTTCCGTCTGAACGTGAGGAAAAACTTTTTTACTGTGAGGGTGACTGAGCCCAGGGACAGGTTACCCAGAGAGGTTGTGGAGTCTCCATCTGTGGAGACATTCAAAAGCTGTTTGGACACAATCCTTGGCAACGTGCTGTAGGTGACCCTGCTTGAGCAGGGGGGTTGGACTAGATGATCTCTAAAGGTCCCTTCCAACCATAACTGTTCTGTGATTCCGTGGTATTTCATTTACTACTGTATTTCCCAGCGGCCAAGCAATATCATCAGAAACAGTCTGTGTTCCGGTGGGCTGAAGGGTGAATGTCCTAAATATGTTAAAAATAAGGCTGCAGATTGTATCTGGTAATGGTAAGCCAGGGACAATACCTAGGCAGCTAGAGCTGGCAAACTAAGAGCATCTGTAAGATAATGATGTGATAGTTTTGAGCCAGCACAGGACAAAATCTTTTCTGACAAAGCAGAATTCACTGGCAAAGTCAGTAAAGTTCCTGATAGTGGAAAGCCTTACACAATCTGCCCAACATCACTTCCTTCAGACAAGAAAGTGAGGAATGCTCAAAGGCGCAGAAAAGCAGGTAGTCCCAAAGCAGTGCAGCTGTATCTGTAGTGTAGAAAGCAGATTTCCTGACTCTTGTGACTTATTTGATATTCAAGTCCAACAATATGGACACATGAACCTAATTTACAGAATTCACAGGCTTAGTCTCAAGCAGAATATGGACAGTGAACCATTAAGAGTAGGTTCATCGCTGTGCAAATGCTGGGAAAAGACAAGATGCTTTTATTAATGCAGAAGGAAACTTAAATGAGTTTTTCATTTTAATTTTGCATCTTATATGGCCGTTTGCAGCTGTGAACTTTACAAAGGTGGTAATGGAAGTCATATCCCTGCCTCAGCAAAAAAAAAAAAACCCAAAATACAGATTTCGTGCTGGAAAGGCAGTCACTGACACATTAACTATCCATTTATCACTCATTAGTGTAGGTGTTGGTACTAGCAGCAGTAGCAAATTTTTGAGATGGGGAAGATTTACTCCTAGTTCTAAAGCATTTGTAGTTTATCTCTGTCTTAAGTCAGCTATATGAAGCACCAGGGTCTTGGCAGTGCCACATTGATATTTCACTCCAAGATTTGTGCTGTGGTTCTCTGGTAACAGAACTGACTTTTGTGTTGATGAAGTGGCGTATCAATACTTCACCAGGTAATGTGGTTTGGGGATGTTTTGGTTTTGGTTTCTTTATGTGAAATGGCAAAAGGGGCTTCAAATGACAAGTGAGCTTTGAGTGCAGCCTGATTTATCAGGTGTTGAGTTTTCTTTTTTGCAGACATATCGAAATGTCATAGAAATATGCTTTTTTCAGACATTTCTGGTAATTCAAATTGTGGTCTTGAGAAGAACCTGCAGGTGCTGAGAAGTAAAATGTAGTACTGGAAAACAAAGATAATGGAAGTTATCCATAGGTTTGTGGAGGCAGTATGGCATAGTTTTTTCCTGTTGCGAAGCATGAGGGGATTTCTTTTTTTTTTAATCACACTTTTTTTAAGCTGTAAATTTCGCTGTGTTTCTGGATTACAAGTGTGGCTTGCTTTTCTCTCTCTCTCTCTTCTTCTTTTTTTTTTTTTTTTTTTTTTTTTTTTTAACAGGAGTGTGACCAGGTACACATAGATGATGTGGCATCTGATGACAATGGCCAAGATTTAAGGTGGTGTACTGAGGAATGCATGAAATGTATAGCTGATATAATCTGCTTTTGGGCGGCGCTTCCAAAAGAAACTAAAGTAAAATGTGGTTAAGGAATGAGTTGTTAGCATTATGCAGGGGATAAAACTTGGCAAGCAAAGCTGGTTTGCTGAATAGTTTTTCTTTCAAAACCTACAAAAGGTTAAGACTTTTGGAATTATAATGTGAATTATATTGTCCACTGTCAAACATTATCTGCGTACACTCAATGACATGACATGGATGGACCAACACTCCAAACTTCAGTGATCTTGACCTCTGAAAGTCTCCCTACAGTCTGTCTTCTGCCACCTTGCAGATCCTGTGCAGAATTTTTTAGTGGGCATAAGGTCTTCCTGCAAGATAGGTTAATTCAGATACATAGATAGGCTATTAGAGATTTTGATTTACCCACGCTGACATCAGCTAGGGGCACATGGGATTAGCTTTCTCGGGACACTGTGCTTGGACACAAGAGGCACATACTTTATTACATGTTGTGCCACCTAGTTTAGTTCTTCATTTACGTCTAAGCAATTGCCTCCACCACCCTGACCAGGGAAGGGGGAGGTGTCTGAAAGTCCGTAGAAATGTAATGGCCTCAAAAGTAGGTGACAAATGAGAAGTTGTCACTTTACACTAACTATGCTCCTATGTTTGTAGGTGATCTGTCATGCACCAGCCCAAAGAAATTGCTTGTGCAAGTCTGTATAGAGCTTATTGCCTCATATTTTCTTCCTGTGGTTTTCGAGCTTCACTTTAAAGAAGGTGAACTTTTCATCCCAGCTTTGTGTTTGTCTTTGAGACGGTATTAAGACAAAATGAGAATGACTTTGCTTTAAAATGAGGGTGACAGCTGTTTGGTGATGTCCCTCTGGTATTTATGCTGTTGAATTATTTAAATGCCATTGTTGACAAAAACAAGGTTTGGGATATTTGGGGGCTCCAAGAGGTAGGCAAGGCCCATGACAGTGTTTACTTGATGCAGTCAAAGTATGAAGTTTCACCAAAAGATCTATAGGATGACAGTGGCAGTGTTTACAGTGGCATTTGTGTACATTGAGCATGGACTGCCTACCCACTCCTTGAGGAGAAACAGATCAGCATTCTCAGGTGCAGAATCTGAGTATAACCTAGATCGTAGATGATTTTATTTTTCACTTTTACAGAACTTTACCAAAACATTGCCATGTAACAAAAGTAAATTGAGGGCCAAAAGGTTTTAAAAAAAAATCTGATGTTCAAAAATAAATAATAAAAATATAAAGTGGCTCTTTCAGGAAGCAGTGATGTAAAAACACATGCCCTTGTATATGTATTGGGAAAGATTTTTATTACAAAGAGGGATGTAGAATGATGTTTGGGACTGTCCTGAAAGACAGGATAAGCCAATCGAAGAGCTCACTGTTGCTAAATGGGCTCCCCCACCCCTGCCAAGACCCAGCTATGCGTTGCCACTGCCTGTTTGAATCAGCTCATGTTTTGGTTGATCCTGTGTGTACCCAATTGTGTACCCTGTGAGGGCGGGAAGGGGAAGGTGGTTTTCTGCTGTGTTAGTGAGTTGAACTGGCTCGTGATAAGGTCTGAGAATCACCTGTCTATGGGGGAGAAAAAAATATTGGGCAAAGGAAACATGGTAGGGCTTGCTGCAGTCATGAGCTGGTGAATCAGCTCATCTGCTTGTGGAGCTGCAGCTGTACTCTCCAAAGAGGCACATATGTTTGAAGTGTAATGCTGGAATTTATCGCTATAGAATGAGAGAGGTTAATGGGAACAATGTTTTGTATTGCAGAGAAGTGAGTAGTCAAAGAGCAAAGGAAGGTTTTGTAGTGGAAGGTGTGAAAGAGGAGCTGAATCAATACATTTCAATACATTTTAAGAGATTCTGAACTGTTTAGAATCAGCAGCAAGTGTAGTTGGATATTAGAGTTCATTGTTCAGAGAAGTCAGTCTCTGCTGTCAGCGGTGTAGCTAGTTGTGCAGAGTTCCTCTCCCTAGGGCTTTTCTAGCTGCTGTCAGAGCTGAAGTCTGCAAGCCAGCCAGAAAGACTGTAGTGATCCTGCTGCTGTTGCACATATAACAGATCTGTTCTTCTGAAATAGCAACTACAATTTCTCCACGGACGGCTTCAGTGGCTCAGGAAGTAATGCAAATCACAGCTCATCAGTTGGCGTCCAGGGTGGAGTGGACTGGATGAGAAAACTGGCATTCCGCTACCGCAGGGTACGAGAGATCTATGACAAATATAAAAGTAACGTTGGAGGTGAGTGTTTGGATACACTGATATATGACCACTAAACACCATTCTCCTAATGCTAAAAAAGATCAAATCTCCGTGGAATTTAAGAGTAATTTAATCACCTGGTGGTTCTATTTCTGAATTCAGTGGGCACATACAATTTCCAAGGGATGTTGCGAGAAATATGCAAGAAGTACTTCTTCCAAAGCTGAATGGCAGTCCAGTGCAGTCTACAAGTTATCATGTAGACAGAGGCAATTAGTCCTATATTTAAGAGGATGATTTGGTGAAGACAACGTCTCTTTGCTACTTTTGCATGAAAGGCTACATACCGCTCTTCTTAAAACAGACCTAAATGGCTATGTATCGCTCTTCCCAGAAGGCCTTAGCAAGCCTTTTCACCTGTGTCTTCACAAAAATCTATATTGTGATGTGCCATTGCCAAGAAATAGTATCCACTCTTTTGGCTGGTGCACTCGCAATCTGATGTGACTTCTATAAAGTCTGTTTGCAAAGTCACTTGAATTCTTCTTCTTATTTTGCTTTCCTTCCAATGCCAGAGCAGTAATAATGCTGCAGACCACAGCCTTATCCCACAGATATCAAATATAGATGATGGTGCTGTTTAGTCTGTATCTTGGCATTGAGGGCCTTAGGAATGGGGTACAGCTGGAACAGTCATCTGACTGGATGACTTGTCCTGGTAGGTTGTGTGTTTGGGTACCCTTAGCCTATGCAAAACAGAAAATTGATATAACATTTTCTTGTTTTTTTTTCTTTACATGCAGGGTGATCAAAATTACCACTTTTAGCCTTAAAAATCTATTAATGTAAGCCTGTATTTCAGTATGCCACAATTACCTCAATTTTGGTAGGGATCAGCATCGTTGTTCCATGCTTTACATGTGGCAAACCTGGATGAGGAGTTTTTCAGGACCTGCATAAGGCCACACGGTAAATCAGCTGGCAGCACAGCCCAGAATTAATCCCTCATGTGGCCTTATTATCAGAGGGCTACCATACTTCAGGGGTGTAGTGAGGAGAGTTGGGGCAGGAGTGAGGAGGGGGGTTCTTTTGCGTGGCTGGAAATTGGATAGAAACATTTCAGACTCAAGGTGCTCATTTTTTGTTCAGTTGTATTTAATAATGGGAGCAGGTTTGGGATGTAGTCTCCGTTTCTGGCTGCTTTTAATTTGGAACTGGATGCTTTCAAACAGTGGTATCTAAAAGGCATTAAAATGGGAAAAGTTCTCAGGTATGTGTTGAGCAGAAAGTCAGAATGGTTTATTCAGTAATTCCTTCCTCTGCTGTCTGTGTCCTCTGATAACGTCTATCATCATGACTGTTTTGTACAAGAGAAATGCAGTTCATTGTGTGTATCCTAAGAAAGGGTTTGAAATAGAGAAAAGTATCTGCTCCATTCTCCACAGGCAGAATCACAGATTGGTGTCTAGGCTCATCTGTATGACTGGCAGTCGATTCCTCCCATTGCCTTGTGACAGTCTCAGGTTTCAGATGACTTCAGTACAGTGTTACTTATTGCAGAACATCGGCAGCTGTTAGATTAAGCTATGACCATCTCTGTGTTAGATTTACTAACTCAACTGAGAAAACTTGTGTTGCCTCCATTCCAGGCCTTCTTAGCCCGCAGAAGAGGGAAGCTCTGCAGCGACTAAGGACAGATATAGAAGTGCTAACGGATTCCTGGCTAGAAACTGCATTAAAGTCCCTGCTACTTATACAGTCCAGGTACGGAAACTGGAAATGTGTGTGTGTTGCTTTCTCAGCCATTCTTCTCACTTAGATTTGCATGTAGCGCTGCATTGCAGCAATGTTCCTGTAAAATATCACTGCTGCTTGTCACAGGTAATGGGAAACAGAATGAAAAGGTGCAGGAACTCCACTCCTCAGAGCCCTTTGAGATTTTTCTACTGCAACATCTGTCAATAGGAAAGTCCCCATAGTAGGACTATGCTTGCAAAATTGCATTTCTGAAGAAAGATTGCTGTTCTGCTGGAATTTCCAGAACAGAATCACAGAATGACTGAGGTTGGAAGAGGCCTCTGGAGATCATCTAGTCCAACCCCCCTGCTCAAGCAGGGTCACCTACAGCACGTTGCCTAGGACACTACCCAGATGGGTTTTGAATATCTCCAAGGATAGAGACTCCACAACCTCTCTGGGCAACCTGTCCCTGTACTCAGTCACCCTCACAGTAACAACGTTTTTCCTTCCGTTCAGACGGAACTTCCTGTGTTTCACTTTGTGCCCATTGCCTCTTGTCCTGTCACTGGGCACCACTGAAAAGAGTCTGGCTCCATCCTCTTTACATCCTCCCTTCAGATATTTAAACGCATTGATAAGATCCCCGCTCCGTCTTCTCTTCTCCAGGCTGAACAGGCCCAGCTCTCTCAGCCTTTCCTCACGAGAGAAACTCCTGTCCCTTATTCATCTCAGTAGCCCTTTGCTGGACTCGCTCCAGTAGCTCCATSTCTCTCTTGTCCTGGGGAACACAGGACTGGACACAGGGCTGCAGGTGTGGCCTCACCAGGGCTGAGGAGAGGGCAAGGCTCACCTCCCTTGACCTGCTGGCAATGCTCTTCCTGATGCASSCCAGGATACCATTGGCCTTCTGGGCCACAAGGGCACATTGGTGGCTCATGGTCAACTTGGTGTCCACCAGGACCCCCAGCTCCTTCTCTGCAGAGCTGCTTTCCAGCATGTTTTCCTCCAGCCTGTCCTGGTGCCTGGGCTTAATTCCTCCCTACGTGCAGGACTCTGCACTTCCCTCTGTTGAACTTTGTGAGGTTCCTCTCTGCCTGTCTCTCCAGCCTGTCCAGGTCCCTCTGAATGGCAGCACAGCACCCTGGTGTATCAGCCACTCCTCCCAGTTTTGAATCATCAGCAAACTTGCTGAGGGGGCACCCCATCCCATCATCCAGGTTGTTGATGAACAAATTGAACAGGACTGGACCCCTGGGGGACACCGCTAGCTACAGGCCTCCAGCTAGACTGCACCACTGATCACAACCCTCTGAGCTTGGCCATTCAGCCAGTTTTCAGTCCACCTCACTGTCTGCTCACCTAGCCCGTACTTCCTCAGCTTGCCTTTGAGGATGTTATGGGAGATCATGTCRAAAGCCTCACTGAAGTTGAGGTAGACAACATCCACTGCTCTCCCCTCATCTACCCAGCCAGTCACTCCATCGGAGAAGGCTGTCAGGTTGGTTAAGCATGACTTCCCCTTTGTGAAACCATGCTGACTACTCCTGATCATCTTCTTATCCTTCATATGCTTGGAAATGGTATCCAGGATGAGCTGCTCCATCACCTTTCCAGGGATGGAGGTGAGGCTGACTGGCCTGTAGTTCCCTGGCTCCTCCTTCTTGCCCTTTTTGAAGACTGGAGTGACATTGGCTTTCTTCCTGTCCTCAGGCACCTCTCCTGATTGCCATGACCTTTCAAAGATGATTGAGAGTGGCCTTGCAGTGACATCAGCCAGCTCCCTCAGCACTTGTGGGTGTATCCCATCAGGGCCCATGAACTTTTTTATGTCCAGTTTGCTTAAGTCATCATTTGTTATTTGAATATTTTGTCCTTCTGTCAGGAAGGCAATCCCAAGAGCTTCTCAGCAAGAAATTGGCAAAGCCTTCAGGGGCCAGTTGCCAAAGCTGAGAACCTCAGTATGGAGCCACCTTAGCCCCAGCTACCTTGAGGCTGTGATGTTCAACTGACTCCCACCATCTTTCAGACTCCAGCAGCCAGAAACCCCAGGCCATTGGGTAATGTCAGGAACTGAACACTGTTGCTCCTCTCTGACATTGTACTTGCTAGGGGCTTATCGTCTTCTCTTACACTGCAGTGATGTATTTTTGAATGAATTTAAAGAACTTTCTGTTCTTGAAGATCTCAGAGCAGCCCTCGTTTTGTCGAAAGAGGCTGATCTTTTTAGGCTGATGTAAATTACTGTCACCTTAAACAGGGTTTGCTGAGTTTTATGGTGTCTGAAATAGTGTTTTCTCCACAAAAGCAGTTCTGTGAAGTCCAAATGAGTCATTTCCTATAGTTCTTCCAGACCCTGAAGAAAAGGAGCCTTTGTTGGGTTTTCTGTATGGAGACCTCCTGTGGTGTTGTTTGGTTAGTGACTAGTATAAATTCATCTGAACAACTAAAAAGAGAAGGTCATAGTGGTAGAAAAGGCTCAGGTTCCTCTAAAAGATACAAAGTGCAACTTGCAGGGCAGAAGGGTTGCTTGTGTACATGTGTGCATACACATACCTGTGTAAAGGCATGATGGAGTCAAAGGAAGGGGTTCTCTGTTTTTTGCTTCCTTTGAGCAGCTGTCAAAGAAAAGAATTGTATCAAAATCTTGACCTAAAAAGGCTATGGAAAGCAGGGAAGCAAAGTACATGGTGCTTTGGAAAGCTGAGCAGCTCCCCAGAGCAGCCCTTTGCACTACTGGATCTGGATGTTCTTTTTATAAGTGTGTTGGTTTTTTTTCTTCTTTTAGAAAAAACTGTGTGAACATCCTGATCACAACCACCCAGCTGGTGCCAGCTCTTGCCAAAGTTCTCCTCTATGGATTGGGCGAAGTGTTCCCTATCGAAAATATTTATAGTGCTACAAAAATAGGTAAGGGGTTGTGCTGAGTACCTAGCACTGAGGTGTCTGTTGTAGGTTAGCTGGGATTTTTATGTAGGAAACAGAATTTTTGCAGATGAGCTGCCCCTTGTGGTTGCTATCATCCAGCTGGCCATGTTAATAGTGGTAGAGCTGGCCTCATGAGTCGAAATGGATGTCCTCCCCTTCCCAGTAAGACGAAAATGTGTTCTTGTACTGGGAAGAAGGGACCTGTTCAGCCTTCTGTTACTATCTGCCTAAGAGTGATTTTAACAGAATTGTCTTCCGGCAGGTAAAGAGAGCTGTTTTGAGAGGATCGTGTCACGATTTGGAAAGAAGGTCACCTATGTGGTAATTGGAGATGGGCGTGATGAAGAGGTTGCAGCTAAGCAGGTGGGTGTCTGAGTCTACAGATGGGATGGGGAGTTATCTGTCTCTTGATGGTTTTATGTTTCTGTTTTGCTCTTGTTTAGGTTTGCAGTTGATGTGTACTTGTAGTCTGCTAGTGTGGCGCTGTCCTTGTAAAACAGTGTTTTGATGTTATCATAAAATCAGTATAATACAATTTCTCTGAAGCACTGAATGAGCCAGGACTCAATTGCCAGCAGTCAGATCAGTAGACAACAACTACCATTAATTTGAATTACAAGCCGGGAGCAAATGATTTGGACAGACCTGAACAGGTTGTCCAGTCGTGCTAACTGAAGGCAGGGAAGTACACAGACTGCTGCCAGGACAGGGTCTCTGCAGGCTTCATCCTGCCATATGGCAGTGTAGTCATGTACACAGATTCCCTGGGAGCGCTGCAAAGGCTTTCCTCTGTGAAGCAGCAGCTCACAGCTGGGCACTGAGATTTCCATCACGACTGTGCAGAGCAGCTGACAGCCAGTGATGGTGCCAGTCATAAACAGATGTGCAGATGAGACAGGCTTCTGGTATCAGTATGCGTACGGCTGGGATAAATTCTGAACATGGTATGCTCAGACAGTGCCATCTCAAAGGCTGTGTTGCTTAACTCTACAGGTTAACTCTACTTCCACTTAGCTGTAAAATCACTCTGATAAAACTAACTTTGTCATCTTTTTGTTACAGCACAACATGCCTTTCTGGAGGATCACAAATCATGCAGACCTTGTGTCCCTTCACCAAGCCCTCGAATTAGACTTCCTGTAAGAAGTTGAAGCGTAGGCGTGACTGTGGCTCCTACAAGCCCTCTCCATCACTGAGGAGGCAGAAATCTCATATGTTTGGGGACTCACTTTTCAGCTTGATGAAGAAAACATAGCTAATGCAAATTGTACAGTAGAAAGTGACACCAGGTCATTTCCTCAGGAGCACAGGCCCTATCAAGTACAAAGATGTCATATAAAGAAGCACTGGACTCATTGCTAGAGCTTGTCTGAAGAAGAGACTTGCAGAAGCCAGCTGAATTCTTCTAGCAGGTAGTCTCCAGAGGGGTAATACAGTAGCGGAAGTGTTTGTAAGAGCCTTCTCCTTTCTAATCAACTTAGTTATAGAACCCAAGTAAATACAAAACCTTATTTTTATAGAAAAATACTGTTGGCAGAGCTGAACCTCCCTTGTTAACAAAGCCAAAAAGAGCTATTGTTTTTTTCCATGGGTAATATTAATGAAAATGTCAAAAATACGTCTTCTGCTGTGAAATGTGTCCTCTCTCCTTCCCCGGATGTTCAAAGCAGTTAATTTATTACAATTTCCTTACATTGTTTCTGCAACATGGGATTACTGGAAAATAGAGAAGGGAATGTTTCTGGAATAAGTAGTTCCTTGTAGAGGAAAGTACTGGGGTTCCTAGTTATCCCATTGGTTCCTAGTCAATGTGTGCACATTGCACATGGCCCCAAGCCCTATTTACAAGCTGGAGATCATTGAATTCCACCTATCCATGACCTAGGCTGTAGATCCCACAGATTTTCCATGCAAGGGAAAAGGAAACTGCCTATGAACATTACATACAGTAGAGCACTATTGCAGACAGTGCTCAGATGTGAACTGTTGGCCCTGGAATAATTCGAGAGAGATCTAAAGCCTCATGAATGTTATAAAGAAGGGTATGGTAATTAACCTTCACCTCTGCTTTCCTGATTCCATTTGTGCGAGTGAATTCCTTTAAGTAGAATCAGGTTCGATTTCCTTGTATTCTTCTTTGCATTAGCCTAACTACATAGTTAGAAACAATTAAAAGAAAACCCTTGTTAAGAGGGACTTAATTTTCTAGGACACTGTGATTTGGCAGCCTGGAGCACACTGGCCATAGGACTGATGGTTACACTGATTTTTCTGCTACCATCTCAGAAAAAAAAGGCTGGAGTTGGTGACCTGCAGTAGCACTAGTCAGAAATAGCCAGCCAGAGACTCAGGACTGGCATGGGAGCTTGAGCCAGACTGGTTTTGGTGCCAGGTCAGGCTTTGTTCAGTGGCACCTGCCTCGTCCCTGTGCCCTAATAGCACCAAGTTAGCAGGTGTCTGAGGCTTCTGTGCAGAGGACAGATGTCTTCTAATCCCCACCATGTGCCTCTGCTTTTCACGCTGAGGCAAGTGCAGCTGCCCCCAAACCATTCCAGACATCTGGTCTCTGGCCCCAGGTCACACATGGGGGACTGGTCTGAAAGGCCTGGCGTTTTGCTCTGAGGAGGACACTGACCCAGTTAGGCTATGCCCACAGAAGCATGTGATGTATTTACCCCATTTTATACCGTTAATTACTGAGGAATAATTCCCATCAGTGCTGGGGCATTTGCCGGCAGCTCTGGCACTAGAGCTCGGGCCAGCTCAGCACATGCTCTAGCACGGAGGAGTGACTGTTGTTACACGAATGTTGGTCCCTGTCCTGGCTCCCGTCACTACCAGTGAGATGGTGCCTAGAGCAAGTAGTTTGGACCCCCAGAGCTAATTGGCAGGACACAGAGGTCTTCGTATTGAATGTTCATAGCTTCAGTTTTGGTTTGGGGGGAGAGGGGGAAAAAAAAAGTAGTTTCTCTTTCTCGAAGATGCTTRCAGGAGTCCTGAGAGTGGTCTGCTTTTCCATCCAGCTCCTTGCTGGGTGTTAGCCTTGTGCTCTGATCTCAGGCAGACATTCTGTGTCTGCACCTTTCCCCCAGAAAACCTTGGCTTCAGGAGCATGCCCTGTATATAGAAGCTGCTGTCTGTAAGCGTAACATCTTCTCCTGTTCGGAAATTTGAGGAACCAATTTCTGTGGACGATGTTTCTGAACAGTTCATTCAGGGGGATTTCTTGTGGTTTCACTGATAGCTGCAGCTCCACTTGCAGCCTGCTGGCCCAGTTGTAGCCCCTGGAGCAATCCTGGAATGTGCTTGAGTGAATAGCGGTAGGATTTGAACAAAAGCATGAGCTGGAGCCCGCTAGGCAAATGAAGTGCATGTTCTCCCATGCATCATGTGCACAGGGTGGAGAGATCAGGTACAGGTGTGCCCAGGGCATTGGGGGAGTCTGTGCAGGTGTGTGCTGGAAGGGTGTTTCACAGCAGGGTGGGCCCCACACAGAGCAGAAGAGAGATGCCAGGGCTACAGCTTCCTTACTCCTGGATCCATAAGGAGTCTAGTTCATTTGAGGTCCCCATAAAGGCTAGTTACTGTGTCAGTCCCAGAGACAGTCTGGGAGGAAGTAAGCCAAGTGAAACCACATCAATACTGTGGGTCTCATATGTCTGTGCTGGTTCCCAAACATCTCTCTGAGGGTCTGCAGCCCATCCAGAGTCTCCTGTAAGCATTCTTGTGCGATGTTTCAGCCTCTGCAACAGCCTCTTCAGAGCAAGCGTCTTGTACTCCAGCAAGCTTAACTTTGGGATTGAAACCTGTGCCTTAACCTCCCACCGTCTGGCTTGGGCAAGTGTCTCCTTTGCTTCATTAACTGTCCAAAGTAGCTTGCAGGGGAGAGAGCCTCGCTGGCCTGCATTGGAGGTGGGATGTGTTTTGCCCAGGTGCTCACAGCAAGTGCTGGAACCAAGATACCAAGCAGCCCGGCAGCCAGCAGGCTTTGCTTTGTGTTTGTTTACTTCAAAATGTTTTAAGGAAATTTTAAAATGACAGCAAAATTTTAGCTGAGTGTGAAACTATTGCAGCCAGTGACATTTCATACTGATATTTATACGATGTCTCCTTGAATGTATGTAAAATACTTTTCTAAGAGGAGGTTGATGGTACATTTCTGTGTTTATGTCAAATAAAAGTTAACCTGACTATTTTATTTTTTCCTCTGCTGGCTGACTTTAAGAAATTCCCTGTCTCTGAGGTGTCAGGAACAGCATCTTTATGCAAGGATTGTTTTGCTTCTTTGTCTCTTTGCTCTCCCATCATTTCCAACCTGGCTGTAGTCGAACTGGTCACAAATCTGAACAGCTGAATAACAGACCAAGGCCTTTCCCGGCCTGTGGCGCTCACTTGCAGCCTGCCTGGGTGCTGCACAGGCAGCCTCTGCCCTCACCTTGAGCTTCACTCTGCTTCACTGCAGCCCCTTAGGTTTTAAGATCTGATCCAGTAATATTTGCTGCCTCCAAGAGCCCTGGTGGAAATGGCTATGTTGGCCCTTGGACTGGAGCATCTCAGAAAGCAGAAGGTCCCACCCGAGCCCACAGCAGTGTAATAATGTCACCATCCACGGCAGGAGAAGAGTGAACACGAGGGCATTACTGGCTGTGGATCCTTCGACTGTTCGTGTTCTGTGTAATGGGAACTGTCCTATGAACTGGAAAAAAATAAAATCTTTATTTTCTATAGTCACTGCTCCGGTCTGTTCTCTGACAACCCTGCAGTCAGTTCCTGTCCTGTGTGAGGTCCCAGGCCCTGGGCTGGATCCAGGATGGGTCCCATGGGGACCCATTCAGCTATGGGTCCCAGCACAGCATTGACACTGGCAGCAGTGAGTGGCCTCCTGCTCCCCTCAGCAGTCTTGAAGGAGACATCAGTGGCACTAAGGTTTTGGCTGTGCTGTGGCAACCAGGATTTGGGCACATAGTGTTAGGGTAGTGAGTCAGACACAAACCCTGCCTCTTTCTTTTGCCCAGGGCTGACGAACAACGTTCATCCCAAAGCAATTACTCTGCAGTGGATGGTGTTGTCCTTTGCCAACACGAAGTGGAGCGTGATCTGCCTGCAAAGCACCATGTTTCTGTGCACCAGACATGAGGCCTGGGGGCACCAGCTAGACTTTGCTCCAGCTCACAGGGAACCCCATCTGTGGGGGGAGCCCTGTTTCCTTCATGCCTAAGCCCAGCCTGCCCAGGCAGTGATGCCTGCCGCAGTGCGCTTAGCGTAATACCCATGACAGCAGTGTCATGGGTCATTTGGATCTCTCAAATTTACATGACAATGTGTTTGGCTGAGCTGATGTATTTGTACCTTCCAGCTCAGAGGTCTGGTCTATACCCTCCTTAGTGGTCATTTCAGTTACTGAGCGAAAACTTGCTTAATTCCAAAGCCTTTTGGTCTTAGATGTTAATGAGCATTTACTTATAAAAGGGCAAGGATAGCAGACCTTATTCTTTTCTGCCCTTGAGTACCTGGCATTCATGTTGTTCTTGCTATAGTCTAATGGTGCTGTTTCCAGCAGGCATCAGGCCCAAATCCTGAGCAGGAGGTGCGCGAGTATTCACGCAGCAGAACTGTCTCAAACCAATGCTATTCACATTAAAGGCTATATGTGGTAAACAGCTGAGAAACAAAGCCATGGACCAGACCAAGGTGTCAGAAGCAGAGTCCTGCGGTACCTGGCCTGGGCAAGGCATTGGGGCCTGACTGCTGCTGCTTTGTGCCAGACCTGCACATGAGTGGTTGGACCTAGTAGGTGAAGGTCTGAGGCAGCAGTGGCACTACTCGGCACTGGGGGGAGGGGGGTGTTCAACCTGACTTGGTATAATTTGTCAGCCACTCTCCTGGGCAGGAGCTGCTCCAACAGGTCCCTTCTGGGGCAAGGAGCTCCTCCTGGCTTGCACCAACCCAGTCCAGGCCCTCTGCTCCCTCCCTGGAGCTCCCTGCACCTCCTCCAGGAGCAACTGAATCATGGAGAGCAGAGGGTCAGCCAAGTAAAGAGCAAAACTCCACAGGGGAGTGCTCGCAGCCTGTGCTGCCTGGCACAGATTTATAGTTTTGGCCTCCCTGTTCAGAGGCCAACCTCCTCAGCAACAGCCTCCTGTGGAGGAGGGCCCCATGCAGCTGGGAGGAAAAAAGCCCTCTGCTTGCCTTGTTTCTTCTCACGCATAGCAACTGGGCTCCTGGGGAGCACACTGCTCAGCCCTGCCCTTGTTTCCACAGGGCTTTGGCCTTCAGGAAAGGCAGGAAGAGGCAGGGTAAACATCAGAGTCCTTTTTTCCCTGTCTGCAGAGAATCAACATTTGGAAATGCTTCTACATTTTCCAAAAGGCAAAGCATTGCCATGAGGCCAGAGCGCTCCGCTCTTGGACCCTGACTTTGCACACTCCCCGGGCACCGTACAATCCCCTGCCCTAACGAGGCAGCAGCCCTACTCCAACTCATCCGCTCTGCTAGGTGAGGCTCAAAGGCCATGTGGAGGAGTGCCCGCCTTTCCCTTCCCTCAGCATGACACTGGGTCACATGTTTATACCAGGCAATCTTTGACCTTCATAGCAAAACAGCAGAAGCAGGGCTGCAAACTGAATGATCCTACAGCTGCTGCTAAGAGTGAACAAGCTCTCCAGTACCAGTGCCCACATCCATGAGGTGGGGAAGAAAAGGCCACAGGGAAATAAGAAAACTCAGTAGCAGGCACCAGAAGAGGCATGGAAATAAAGGACAAACAGATTTGCTTTTTTTTTTTTTTTTTGAGAAAAGACTAGTAATAAATAATGAGAGAGGTTGACATGATTGTGCTTCACAGTGTGCCGAGTCCACCATTAACAACCTGGATCTTCCAGGCTTTATAGCAGCAAGAGCCTTGCTGTGGGTCGTGGGACACTGGGCATTTGCAAGTCATCCAAGCTTTTTACCCAGCCCCTCCAACCTCCCATCACTGCATCAGGCTATGTGGTACCGAATTGCTCAAAACAGCAGCCCAAGGCACTAAGCAGAGGCATCCGGAGCAGGACCGGCAAACACATCTCCCCAGCACATTAAATCACTTCAGTGAAGCACAGATCTTCCCCGCAGATCTGAAGTACCTGGACTCAGACAGCAGTGTCAGCAGCAGTTCCATTGAGCAGGCTCTGCTCTCCCCGCAAAGAAACTGCAAACTGGGTCTGGGCCAGCCACTGCATTCGCCTGTTCACAACAGCTGGTGCTGAGCCAACACGAAACTCCAGCCCAACGGTCCTTCCACTGGCATCCACTTCGTCATACCTGTCCTGCTGCTGCGCCCGCACATTGGGATGCAGCCACTTGTAATAGATGAGTCTCAACACAAGCCCCAAAACATAGCAGGGCAGGGCAGCAGAAACCACTGGGATGAGGTACAAGTACTCATCGGAGGGCGAGCGGCACCAGAGCCAGGACACAGCCAGCAGAATGCTGTCCACCAGGATAAAGCTGTGATAGATGATACTGCGGTACAGTGTTCTCCCCTTTGCCACGTTGAACCAGCTGAAGTAGAGGATCACAGCCACCATGGCTCTGTAGAGCTGCTCAGGGCCAGGCGACTCCATGAAGTCTGTCCCCTGCATGTTGACCCAGAAGAACATGGCCAGCCACACAAGTGGGAAGTGCACGACAATACCGTATGGCCAGAGCAAGGCGAAGAGGGCAACCACGAGGATGCGGGGGCAGATGAGGAAAAGGTTCCACAGGAAGTAGATGAAGGAGGAACATAGGCTCAACTCGTACTTGTCCTGCAAAAAGGAGCGCAGGGACTGGTGATAGTCCAGCAGGGACCAGGTCACACACAGGACAGCAGTGCAGATCCCCACTCCTGCAAACACAGCAGTAGAGCAGACTGAGCAGGGGCTCACACCCTTTGTGCTAACCTTGCTCCTAATACCTCCCCTGCCAGACAGAGCTAAAAGGAGCTGTTCAGCAGCCAGGAAAACTGCTGCCTCAGAGGGTCAGAGCATCAGCATCTCTGTGTCTCCTATTCTGTCCCTGGTTTCCTGCTCTTCTCATGGAGGAAGTTGATGCTGCTCTGTTCCCAGCAGATGTCTCCCCTTACCAAGCTTAGTTGGACAAGGAGATGAGGAGGAGGCAATGGGACTGAGTGGCACTGCAGAGACCACTGCCCTTGCCAGTGAAGCCCTCAGCCCATACAGGCAGGAAATGAGTACTGAGCCAACACACTGCTGGGCTCTGAGCACTGCCTTTCTTTAGGCCCATTTCATTGCAGTGACACTTGCTTAGAAGGCTCTTTCCTTCCTTAGAAGGCTTCTTTCTGGATGGGCACCAAAGCACTTTCCTTCCTCATCAGGCTTTGCTCCACTCTTCATGTGTGTCCACGACAGCATTTCCCAGTCATAAGAGTGCCCTGCTTCCCAGCACAGCATCCTGACTTCTCTCCTGACCTTTGGGCCTTGGCCACATATATGGGGTACAGGACCACTCCATGAAGGGTTCTCTTCTGGCACATCCTCCCTTGGGAGAGGTAGGGGAATGACCACAGAGGTCCCCCAGCTTCTACTTCCCTCCTGGGCCCAGCACAGTCCACCAGGGCATGTCAGTGTAGGACAAGGGTCCACCCTCTGCTGCATCACATCAACGAAAAGAGCGATATGGAGAAGAATGATGCTTGAGAACCTCAAGCAAGGGCAGAAGAACAGCATCCTGCTGGGTAAAGCATGGCCCACAGCCACCCAAGGCCTCTCCTGTCCTAGCCTGCTTTGACCCTAAGTTTGCACCCTTGAAATTCTCCTCCCTTGATCCCTGATCACTTACCTTGGGAAGGCTCTGCCTTGTTTGTCCGCAGGATAACGTAGAGGAGCAAGGTGAGCTGTGGAGTGTTCTCCAGGAAAGTCTCGAAGAGACGCAGCATACTGATATCATGGGAAAGGAAGGCCATGTGGCTTTGCTCCTGCTCCGATGCAGCCTTTGCCCGGCACAGCTTCCAGCCCATTTTCAGAGCACAGAGACACCTGTACGGAGACATGGCCCCTAATGAGGAGCTGCTCCAGGTGAGGAGATAACCAGCAGCAGTGCAATGGTCTTGTTATTACATGCAGTTGTGGCAGGACATGGGGTGCACAACTGGACTGCTCCCAAATGGCGTCTGTTCTGGACCACGCCAACACTGGCACACCAGCGAGCAGAAGGGTCAACAGTAACTTGGACCTACCCCTCATTTCAATTCGGTCTCAAGCAACTCTGGCTTCCCTGTGAACACAGCTTATACCTGCAGTTCAGCACAGGATGCTGGCCCCTTCCAGAAGGGTCTCATGCAAGGTGCCCTCTCCTACACAAATAATTTCTAGGCCCTTAACGTACAAAACCTCCTCCATGTCCACATCTAACAAACTCACAGCCCTCCACTCGCTTGTCAAGCCACATTTTGCTCGAGATTGCATTTCACTAACAGGAGTTCACTTATACAATGGAAAAACAACCCCAAACACTCAGAGATTGATTTCCTCCTCTCCAATTTAAACTGTTTAGGGTTTATTTTAAAACTATTCTCCCGCCCTATTTTCAAGCCAAGCACTGCAGCTTTTGTGTAATGTGTGGAAGGGTGAGGCATGACACAGTCAACCTGCTTCCCAGAAATGACCAAAAGAGGTGAGAATGAAACAAGGTTTCTGGTCTGCTCAGTCTAAGTCTTGGAAGCTGGTTAAACAGAGTATCTTCATTTGCCAGGAGAAAAGACAGAAACAGGTACTGTTTTTGATGTTTAAAAAAAAAAAAAAAAGAGGAATCATCTAATCCCGGCATTTCCCTTCACTGTCACTGTCTGCCTGCTGGGAGGGAAGGGAACACAAGGAAATCACAGCAGGATCCTGCAGTTCCCCTTGCGGAGGCCACAACACAAGGACCTTACGTCCTCAGCACGTGCATCGTGGCTACTACAACAGCGTGGCCATCCCTGTCTTGTGATGCCTCATTTTGGGATACCCACAAACTTTGACCAAAGCTTTGATGTTTAAGCTGCAGCTCTGTAGCTAGCCACAACTTCTGCTTCATATGGTGAGATCTAGGCATTTTTGTAGGATACAGGAAGTTTCCTAGCAGCAGCTATAACAGCACCGGCCAAAGCAGAAAGCGTCGGGAGCAAGAACCACCTTTCCAGCCCCTTTCCGTGAAAAGTTTTCCTTTCATCTTTTCTGTGGAAACCCAACCACAGCTTTAGCTGCACAAAATCACTGCCTCCGGGAGGGAGCAGGGCAAGGGGCTGGGATGCAGGCATGAGACGGCTCCTTCACCCCCAGCTGGAGAACTGGGTTTCGGGATAGCCCAGAGTCTCTCCCAGGGAGGAGGAAAAGCAGCAGCGGCCGCAGGATCCCATGGGCCTCTCCCGGCTTCTGCGAAGGGCAGGGATCCAGAGGGCTGCAAATATTCCAGGCGGGATGGCCCCAGCTTTGCCGAGCTGTGACCTGAGTGGGATGAGGGTGAGAAACTCAAGCTGGAGAAAGGACAGGTGCAGGTGACCCTCACCAGCGGGGGCCACCAAGCCGACCCTGGAGGGACTGAGTCCCTCGGCAGGCGCTGAGCCCAAGCCAGCTCGGAGGGAAGGGAGCTGCCGCCAGAGTGGGGAGCGACTGCAGAGAGGCGCTCAGGAGGGCC
>NW_020450683.1:3325007-3400644 GCF_003343035.1 Apteryx rowi | reverse complement strand
CCCTGCCCCGGGCCTGCCTGCACCCCGGTCCCGGCCCAGCGGTACGGCACGCGCAGGCCCAGCCGGCTGCCCAGCGCTCTGCGCCCCTTGCCGGCCTTGCCTGGCTGCGCAGCACGCTGCACCCGCGCCCGGTCACCACCTGCCTGCAGGGCGGGCACCCCCCTCCTCTGTGCAGCACCCCGTGCACTCCTGCAGCCACCCGCCAGCCCTGGGGCACCCCCTTCTGCCCGGTCACCAGCCAGCCACTTCCCCACGGCTTCTCCCCCACCCTTACTCTCTGCTTTAGGGCCCTTCTAAAGGAAAACGCAGAGCTTAAACATAAAGCTCTTCAGAGTATCTAAGTCTGTTTCTCAGGAATGTTCTCCAAACTAAAACCAACCCACCAGCTGGAATCATTCCAGCTCTTCATCCTATTTTCACAGCCACACATGACACGCACATCCCACCTCGCTGGAGCCCAGGCAGCACTACAGTAACAGGTGAGAGGCACTTATATCATTCCCCAGGGACCAGCTCATCCCGAAAAACCCCTCCCAGCACCTGATCCACAACCTTCAGCACAGTATTTTCTTTCTTTTCCTAGCTGTAGCCCCAGAGCACCCTGAGAGCCAGAGACAGCACACACAAATAGTTCACTTTTGCTTGCACGACTCTGATTCCCCCACCAGTGAAAAATCACTGCCCTGGGTTAGGTATCTATGTGCAGGAGCGCACAGAGACTCCAGCGCTCAGGAGGAAGTGCTAACGGGGAGCTGAACTGTGTCCCTCACAGACAGCGTGGTGCTAGAGGGATGCCCCTGCCTTGGCTCAGGATTCCCTTTCCCCAGCCTCCTGCTGGAACTAGAGATCTGAGCCAAAACCCAAAACCAACGGTCCCCTCAAAGCCTCTGGAACCACRAAGTTGTTCCCAACCCAGTGTGGAGGTGGTGAAAAGACACTGCCACGTATATGATCAAGAAAGATTTATTATCAATGCTGACTAGCATTTTTTTGTGAACTTTGTAATCATTCACTCCCTTTAATCCATACACATTGGATGATTTACAGTATATTTCTCAACGGAAACCATTTTCACATGCCATCAATGCTTGGTCTGCAGAACTGCAGAGAGACCCATCTCCACCCACACAGCAAAAACAGCCAATTCTGCAACCTTCTAATGCTGGAGTATTTACCTTGAATGTTTTCCTATAACACTCATCCATGTGCACTTCAGGGGATTGCTTTAAAACAAATCAGGGCATGAGCAGAAGCAAGAAACCTCCAGAGATGCTGGTTCAGGAACTGCCAATTTTGTAATCCTGATGCAAACAACAAAAAGATTTCAGGGGCACTGCAGAACTTAGTACTACAGCCACCCCCCAGCACCAGCGCCCTTAGCCCATCTCCCCCCAGGCCCTGCACTGGTAACTTGTGTTCTCAGTCAGCCGATTTGTGGGTCTAGCATTCGACTTACTTCCAATAGACCATACGCTACAGCACTACACGCTGTCACTGGGGTGCTACTTCACTCCATCCATCTCAGTTTCACCTTACCCATTAAACTTCAATAGAGAAGCTATAAATCAGCTCCCAGCAAGACATCTCCCTGGAACAGAACAAGGATTCATACACTTTAGGTTTTTATGCCCAGAATACTAGACAGCTACCTAATGTCTTGGAAGCATGTACCCCACTATACAACGCTAGGGAGAAAAGGTAGCACAGAAAGTATCTCCTATGGGAGACTGCTGTTCATAGTCAGCCAAAACAGAATTTTAGTTGTGAAGACCAGGTCTGAGATGCAAGTTGGCTGCTTCATGTTTTGAATGTAAAGGTTGGATCTTGAAGCCTGAAGTTCCTAAACTGAGGTGCAGAGCAGCAGCTGGCTGTCCACGGTCATACGAGAGTCTTCTATCTTCTATCTGCTGAACAGCATTAGAGGCAAGGGCCATTCCTCTTGCATCCTTGTTTCTTTTCTGACATAACATACCTCTGTTGCACTAGTGCTTCTCTGGTAGGCCCAGGATCATATCTGCATGTCAAACCTGTGGTATTCAGCTCGCAGGTGACTGGCTTTATCCTCACTTCCACAGTCTTTTCCACTTTTCAGTTGTATATGCCTTTCTGGCAAAACGGTCTGCTGACAGCATGCAGATGACTTGTGTAAGCAGTCTGGGATTGCACTAACACATTGGTGTGCTTAGGCTACATGTTCTTAGTATGACTTTCCACTCGCCTTGTTAGCTTGTGTTCTCCTTGGCCCCTAATCGGATCTCTGGGAGCCTGGGGCTGCCATTCACAGACAATGCAAATATTTCTTCTATGTCTCATTTACCTGTACCTAAAAGGGTCCAATAACATCACTTTGTATCAGTTCCCTCATGGCTCAGATGGAAGCTGGGAAGAGCCCAAGGCGGGCAAATAACTGAACTGTTAAGTGCTTCATTGCAGTCAAGGTCAGCTTGCAATGCCCCAGCATTGCAAGAAGGGAAGAAAAAAAATGGATGCAAGTTAAAAGAGCAAAAAATGTGCTTGAGGAAGAGCTGTTCGTGCTCAAGACTTGAAAAATCAGGCTTCTTGCCCTGGAGCCTCATCTTGGGCACTGACATGAGAAAATCATGGCCCAAACCTGTAGAAGTTCATACACTGTCAGAGGAAGAACTAATCCTACCTGGCTTTTCTCATAAGCTAAAGGCAAGGCCATACAAGGTCACTGAAATGAATCCTTCCAGGTCTCCAGCTGTGTGATCTTTTAAGAAAAGCATGTGCTAATGTGAGAAATGTATCTGGAGGCAGACTCCTTGGGAACGTAAGGCAACTCGCAGCTCTCATACATTAGGTCAAGTTAAAATCTAGGGGGAAGCCTGGCCTTGATCTGCTGAACTGTAAGACCACCTCAGAAGTCACAGATGAAGGAAGGGAAACTCCCTGATGCAGGACAGTCTGGCATGAGAAATCTTCGTGGCAATCATTGCCCTTTCCCAATACATCAATCTTTACTAGAAGTGTTCAAATCAGCACTGGAGAGCTTTTACTAAAGCCACTAATTTTGTCTTGGTTTCCGAGTAAGTTCTCAATGCCAAAAGTATTCACAATTGCTGATTCAAATGTGCTGTGAAGCATGTCCTCTCTTCACTCACTTCTGTTCTAAGTCATTAGAGTGCTTGCTGGGGACGGAGGAGAGCTAACAGCAAGCAGACCAGTAAAAGAAAAACACTGCTGATGGCAGAGGCAGAGCTGCTGGCTTTAATACACTCATTGTATCGTATAAAATCAACTTCCCTGATGGCACAAACATGGTCAATGCGGCAGGCCTCCTCACACAGGGTAAGGTCATACTTGACAGAGTTAAACTCATAATACCGCTGCAGATACTGTGCATCCTTTGACATCCTCTCCAGCACTGTTTGCATGGACTGGGCAGAGCCATCAGGGACTTGGAAAGCTTCTGTCAGCCTATACTCTTTCTCCCATATTGGGGACATCATATTAGCATGAGTTAGATTCAAATAGTAAGTCACCATATCCTGCAGGGAAAAAAAGCAGAACAAGGAGAAATCAGGAAAGGATCAGCCCTTGAGTGAAGCAGTTGACTAGGATCTGATCAGCCCATTCTCCTAGATGCTGGTGTGTAGCACAACAAAGTGCATTCAGCAGCAGGCAGCACACGTGGTGGGAGGTTACCTGTCTCCCAACAGATGCTTCTTACCAAGATGTGAACCTAGGGACAGATGCCTCAGGTGAGAGCATTCAGCACTCACTATAGAAGCAGCTTTATCCCATTTTATTATTTTATAAGTGCTTAAGGGTTGGCTTTTCTCTGTTTGATTTTTACTTTGAAACATCAGGAATTTTGAGCCTGGCCTCCTCCAAAAATCACTCTGGTATTTATGATCAACACTGTCCTCTGGCAGAAGGGACAGTTGGAGAAACATTACAGAACTGAGCAGTTATTTACTCAAGTGTGAACAAAATTAAATAAAAAAGTTCTACAAAACTTCTGTTTTCAATCTCTTGCTCTTTTTCTCTCTGCCTTGCTTCACTAGCTCTCTAGCTTTCCACAGTATATTTTAGGACAGACAAGCATGCATTTCTTATGCTGCAAACATGTAAATACAGTATCTGCAGAGATGCTTTATCCCTTGCAAAGAAAGGCACAAAAACACCATCCTCCACCTTTTTGCAAATGAAAGACAAAGGAAATGGAAGCCTTCCCTGCAATTCAACTAACTTCTGATCCCATTACAAAATGAATTAATTCAGAATGTAGGTGAGATCCGAATAATTTTCTAGAAAGCTAGAGTTTTTGAAGGGTGTTCAGCAAGCCTGTTAGTCCCTAAAGAGAGTTCTGGAATCCACATTACCTGGATTGTAAAGCAAGTGTAAAAGGAGACTAGCTGAAGACCTGAAGAACAAACAAGTCTGAACTCTCTTGCATTGCCCTGGGACTTATCCCAGCAGGAGGCCCAGACCAGCCAAATGTGGTGTCATTGCCCTTATTCACTGACACTCTGTAAATCTTTATGCTAGCTGCAAGACTGGAATACCTTGTTTTAGATCCTCTGCTACATAGCTTCTTGGCTCCCTGTAGTCCTGCCTGTTAGAAACACATGGAGCAATTAAAGCACCCAACTGAGACTCCAGTACAAAGCATGATGGCATCCCCTACCTTCACTTGAAGGGTGTTTGGATCATATTCAATCACCCGGATCCCAGGGTTGTTGGCTCCATTGGCCACTCCAGGTAATGTTGTTTTCCAAGGAGTCACTCCAGGGGCTAAGAACATGACGTTGACTGGAGAACCTTAATAGAAAGGCAAAACAAACCATGAGTGGGAGAGGCCTGGCTTGTAGCAGACCCAGTCCACACTGCAATGAGCATCCTGGCCACTGATCACATTGCACCCATTGCTCACCAGATCTAGTTGCAACAGTGAACACATGAAGATCAGTGTGTTGAATAGCATCAGAGATTGAACAGAATTTCTCCAGCTAAAAGCAGGCCTTCTGCAGCTTGGCATAAGTAAAAGACTCTACAGTGAGGGTGAGCAAGAGAATCGCCCTCAGTGAATGAGACCCAAAGAGCGCTACCCACAGTGCCACTGTGCAGACCTATAGTTGCTCCCTTATGCCTCAGCTAAGGTTCAGAAACCCTCAGGATGGAGCAGGATGAACAGCAAGGCACTGTGAGAGGAAACTACAAAATTTGAGGGGAAGCAGGAAGGACAGCTAGAGCTCTAGGTCTGGGTGGGGAATCCCATCCACTGTTGGGTCTTGTTGAASAAAGCATTTTACAAGCCTTTTTAGAAAGCAAGATGCAAACGAGCCTTTTCTGGCTTCTCGGCTGCATTCAGCTAACAGTCACTGAAAATCCTCTTCAGCAATGATTTTGGGGGGATTGAACAGAGCTATCATGCAAATACTTGGGTGGCTACATTTGGTACCTGTATCACCGTAAAACATCCGAAAGCTGTCAGTGTGATGGTGTCCAAAAAACTGGGCAGCAATCACTCTATGGTGCTTCTGCACGATTTTCAGGTATCTTTCATTAAAGTTACTCTGGAACCAGGGCTTGCTTCTTTTCTTCTCAAAGAAACCAGGAGGAATGTGCCCAGCAATGTAGACCTACAATACAAAGAGCCGCCCTGAATGCAGATCCCATGCTTCCCGAAGACAGCATTGACTTGCTGGTCCTTGGCACACAGGGGCATCAGGAGTGTCATTCTTCCAGGCTGGAAGAAGCCTGGAACAAAGGCTTTTTTTTTTTCCCCCTTCTTTTTCTTTTTTACCATTTCTTCTGCTTTTGAGGCGTTGGTCAGTGTTTCTTCCAGCCATTGGAACTGCCCGCCAGGATCTTCCTCAGCAGCTGTCTGGTTATTCTGGTCATAGTACAGATTGGTATTGAGGACAATCATTCGACCCCTTGTATTTGGGCTGGGCAGCTTCTCACTGTAGAAAGCACCTGCAAAATGCAACCAGCAGGAGAAAGAGCTGGAGTTCTGGCCACATGGGCAGTTGTGTCCCCAAATCCCTGTGAACCTCCCTCAGCTCTCCTTGGCAACAGCCACAGCAGAGTCACTATCTAGACAAGGTGCCAGCAGCTCTGACTGGTTACACAGTAACCAGCAGCTCTGACCAGTCCAGGATATGGATTTGGTGTGACTCTTCCCTGTGTCTTCTTGTCCTGCATGTGCCACTCAAGGTGAAAGGAGGCCCTGGGTGTTAAGAGCATGTACAGGACAGTCCAGGAGCTGGGAAGCTATAGAAAGCCATAGTGCTGATCTACGGCAGCAGCTTTCTTGAGAGATCTTTTTTATTTTCACTGAAGCCCACCATTCTCTGCAGAGACACCTTCCTACAACTCTAGGAAAGCAGGAGAGACTAAAGCATAAAGAAATTCCTTTTCTTGCATGCAGGAAAACTCAGTGCTAGGAATCATTTTTAAATTGGATCCTTCCTCCACAAACACTGTAGTTTCGGGAATAAAAGCAGGGACAGTTCATTCATGGTGACTCTCCTAACCACTGCCATCTTCCCAGCACACTAACATGGGCTAGTGGTGCCACACCTGCTCTGAACAGAGGAACGGAAGTATCGTTCAGCCAGGAGCGCCATAGTTCGGCCGTTTGGTTGTAGATCCTGTGCTCCTTCCCTGGAAACTGATTCTTGGGGTGGAAGTCATGATTGCCCATCGCAGCATAGACTTTAGTTTCTAGAGACAGAGAAAAGGAAGCACAGAGGAATCCATTCAAACTTCAGAGTTCTTCAGCACCAAAGCTCTCTAGTGAACTTACAGACTCAAAAAGAATAGCAAGGCTTGAGAGCTTCATAAAAGGTTACCATCCACACTAAACCTGTGTGGTTGCATGGACCAGGGATACAATACTGCAAAGACCATCTGTCCTCAGGGAAGCCACTGCAGAGCAAGACTGCCATGTCTTTATAGTCAGAGTTAGTGAGATTTCCTTGTCAATAATACTTCTTCCCTCACTGCTGAGATGGATTAAGTGAGAAGAAATTTTGCAGCCTTGTTTTTCATAATGAGTAGTTACAGAAATGTTTCTTTTCCCCTCTTCTGAGTAAATTAATCTGAAACAGCAAGGGTGTGTCAGACATGTCTTGATTCAAGTGGCCTGTACAGCAACTAGGAAGAGGACAAACTAGTCCTAACGCCCACAGCATTTCAGTGCCTTTCCCCTTCCTAATTATATCATTTCTCCACAATGGTAAGTTCTTCCCATGAGACTTTGTACTCCTCTCCTCTATTCATTCTCTCAAATCCTACCTGGAAATATCTGTTTTATCAGAGAAGTCAGATTTTCAATTATATGCAGAACCTGTTTTTCTCCAAGCTGCTCATTGGGGACATGAGGAGTATCATCTCTGGAGAAAACAAACAAACAAACAAACACACACAAAAACAAACAAACACACACAGCAGAATCATCATCTACGACTAGCAGTGCATATGCTTAAAGTGATAAGGCAGAGAACTTGGGTTTATGCCCTCTGACTGTCAAGGGCACTCACGGAGTTTCAAGGAATTGCTCATGGTAAAGACCTGCTCTGCTTTATTCTACCTTGAAAAACCTATACACAAGCACAAGAAACGAAGCCTTATTCTACCTCAGTGTATTTAATAGATGCTACAGATCACTGGCGATCTTGTGAGGAACAGTGTTTCAGAGTCTGGTAGTAAATTTGATCAGCAATAGTGAAACAAAACTCTTTGTACCCAAGAGAGCAGCAAGATAACTCTTCCATTGAAAATGAAACAAATGGACGCCTCCAATAAAGCAGTGACCCTTGAGATCTACTTCTAAAAATCTAGCAGACACATGTTTCAATGCTTTCACTAATATGCTTTTGGCATCTGTAGACAATATTGGGGTAAGGATTACGAGTCCATTGGAGGATAAGATTAAAATTCAGACAGATTTTGAAGAACTGGGAGAAACGGTTTGAGAAAAACAAGACAGAAGTTTTAAGGACTAACAATTATTTCTAAGCAGAAACGATCATCTGCACAAATATAAAGTGGGAACAATGGGTTAGTCAACAGCACTGCAGATCAGGACCGGGGTTATAAAAGCTCACAGGGAACACTGGGCTGTTAGAAGAAGCAGCAGACATTACAGAGGAGTGTATGAACCTACAGACATAATACAAAATAAATCCTTCACTGTCTGCAAGTGCTATTATGGTCTCCTGTAGAACAGGGTGCCCACTTCTGGACACCATACTATGAGAAAGCTCCATTTGGGGAGGTTCTTTATAATTTTAAAGAAAAATAGCCCCTTTTTGAGGCAAATCTTCCAGGTTCCTCTCTGTAGTTTGAAGAAATGCAGCAAGCCTGTTTTCTGATGCCCTTCTACTGGTGCCTCTAACAAGGCAGGGCTTGTGCACCAAGGAAATGAGTAAGCTCCATTCCCCCAAGCGTTTTTGGGTATTCGGAATTTGTGTGAAGTCAGACAGGGCTGGCAACAATTGAAGAAATGGAAAGGATGGTGAATTCTAACATTTTGCCTCATCTTACTTGGAGTTTCTTGGAGAATCCCTCATTGCTGGGGCTTGTTAGGAGCCCGGCCTCCCGCTCCTAACAGCCTTGCTACACTGTCTCCCTTCCACTTCGTACAGCTCTGCTGGAAGCCTCCATTTTGCAATTTAAGGCGTAGCCAAATCTCGCCTCTCCAAAATGCTTACCTTATTAAACCCCCTGAATTTACTATGAACTCTTCACACCCAAGTCTTCCTGCTCCCCATTCTCTAACAAAGGTTCCTGGCCAAAACCGGCAGTCCTCAAAGCACACTGGATCAAGGCAAAACCGAAAAGCGTGAGTAAACAGAACCAGTCCTGCCAATTTTTGGAATATTTGGCGTGTTGTTTTTTTTTTTTCCTCTCGTATCTGCAGATTCCTAGCAATGCAAGCGCAGGTATTCGCCTCCTGGGACTTCAGCGAAATGATGGAAAACGCGAGCCCCGAACTCGGATTTCCTCATTTTTAAAAGCATGGCTGCAAGGCCAATCCTGAACCTGCTGCTTTTCCGCGGGCCGGGCCGGGCCGGGCAGGGCAGCGCCGCGGCGGGGGCGGCGGAGGTCGCGCCCCGGCGGGCCCCCGCGGAGCCCCCTCGGCGGGCGAGCGGCCGCTGCCCTGCCCGGCGCCCGGCGGCGCTGCCGGCCCGGCTCCTCACCCGGTCCAAAGGATGAAGTCGGGCTGCCGCAGGAGGCTCCTCATGGCGCAGACGGAGGAGTTCAGCAGGCGCCACGGGGCGTCGCAGAGGTAGCTGCCCCAGGGCCCGGCGGCCGCCGCGGCCCGCGAGCCGCCCGAGGGGCACACCTGCGAGGGCGCCGCCGCCGCGTCGTAGCCGGGGTCCCAGTGCAGGTCGGTGACGTGCCAGAAGCGCCCTGCCGCCGCCGGGAGAGACGCCGCAGCTCAGCGGGGCGGGCGGGCGCCCGGGAGTCGCCCGCGGCCGCGACCACCCCCGGCGCCCCGTTACCTGTGAGGGCCGCGGAGAGCGGGCAGAGCACGAGGAGCGCGAAGGACTTCATGTCGGGCAGCCTCCCCGTCCCGTGCCCGTGCCCTGCCCGTGCCCCGCCCCCGTGCCCTGCCCTCCTCGTCCCGTGCCCGTGCCCGTGCCCGTGCCCGCTCCCCGCCCCGCCCCAGCCCTGCTCACCTCAGCGGCGGCCGGGCTGCGCCAGCACTCAAAATGGCGCCGGCAGCCTCCCTGCCGCCTTCCCCCATTGGAAGGAGCCGGAGGAAAGGGGATTGTGATTGGCTGGCAGGCCGGAGCAGTGAGCCCGCGGATTGGGCAGCTGCTGGCGGCGCGCGCGGAGGGGCTGCGCGGGTCCGCCTGACGCCTGCTGCCTGCTGCCTGCTGCCGGGCCTGGCGCCGCCGCCATGTGGAGCGGGCAGGGTGCGGGCCCGGGGCTGCGCGGGGCCGCCGGGGAGCCGCTGCGCTGGGGCCGGTGCCGGTGCCTGTGTCCGGGGGCAGCTCGGGGCGGACCGTGCCGCCGGCGCGGGAGGAGCCGGGGCTGCTGCGCCCGGTGGGGGCGGTGGCGGCGGGTAGCGCGTCTGCCGCCGCCTCAGGGTCTCTCCTTCCCCTTCCTCAGGTACCTTCGAGGGCGGCTACAGCGGCGTGGGCGGCTCGGGGCCCGCAGGCGGCTACATGCAGTCCCCGGGAGGCTTCGGCTCCCCCGCCGGCACCCAGGCTGAGAAGAAGCAGGTAGGCCGGGAGCGGGGCCTCGCCGGGGCGCGGGGCGGGCGCGCGGCCGGCAGCGCTGACGGCCCCTCGGCGCCCCCTTGCAGAGAGCCCGCTCCCAGAATATCGTGCCCTGCACCGTGTCGCAGCTGCTGGCAGCCGAGCAGGTCGACGAAACCTTCAGGATCCGCGACGTGGAGATCTCCCAGGTAAGCGCCCGGGGCGGCCTCCGGGCAGAGCCGCCGCAGCCCGAGCGGGAGCGACGCGAGCGGCGGCGGCGGCCTCCCCGCGGCGGCGGCGGCCTCCCTGCAGCGGAGCCTTCCCTCTTCCCGCGCAGGTCACCGTTATGGGGATAATTCGGCACGCGGAGAAGGCGCCCACAAACATTCTCTACAAAGTAGACGACATGACGGCGGCCCCGATGGATGTCAGGCAGTGGGTTGATACCGACGTAAGCACCAGTGGGGAATGCAGCGGAGAGAGAGGAGCTTTTAGGTGGTTCCTGTAGCCCTGCTTGTTTGGGAAAGGTGGAAAAAGATAGATTTAACCTGTAAGCAAAGAACGGAAGAGCGAGAATTTAACTTCAGTTTGGTCCCCCTTATATTTTAAATGGAGGGGAAAACTCAGAACTTGGGTGTTCTTAGTCGTTTATAGTGATTCTTTGCGATAAACACCCTGTCACATTCTCTGTGCGTACTGTGTTTGCGTTTATTACCGCATTTGTTACAAACTTAATATAATGTTGCTATTTTGGAAAATATTTGGGGAATAACATACCTTTGAAAGCCAAGGAAAATGTTGCTGTAGCAGAGGTTACCAGTATCGTATAGAACTCTCCTCCTGCTTTAAAATTCATATGTGTTTCTGCATTGAAGCATGCTGAATAATTTTTTGAGGTATTTAGAGGCGGACGCTCGAATGTTACTTCATAACTGAATTGAGAGATGAGCCCTCAATACCTTTGTGTAGATGCATGACTCCAGTGAAAATTACCATCATTACAGGATTCTCATGCTGATATAGCAAGCCTTTAAAGCTGGACCATGTTATTAAAACATTTTTGAAGGCAAACAGCTGAGTTCAGGTTAACAACCTGAAAGAGTAATTAAGCAAACTTTCAGTTGGCTTAACTACAAGTTCATCATAAATTAGAAAGAGATTCTGTTGCTGTTTCCATACCCATGACCCAAGTTTTATAGCTGAACACTTCCTTTTTATTACTTAATTTTTTTCCCCTTTTGGTGCTTTTTTTGAAGATCCCTCAGAAGTGGACAAAGACACCAGAGCACTGTAATACAACTGACTTTGGCTGCCCTCAAATATGCAGTGTGTTGAAACAAGAATTTTTTTTCACTTTTAACTTACAGATTTTTCCATTTTTCACTTATACTGACTGTTCTTATTGGACGTAGGAATGTATGGCTTTTGCGTTTGCTTGAGATAAGTCTCCTTTCTCAAGTCACTTATTGTGATAATGGAGAAATGAAAATGTGAATCAGCAAAACCTTGTTTTTTCCCCCTTTTCCTTTCTGTAAGGAGGCAGGTGGTGAGAATGTTGTGGTACCTCCAGGAACTTACGTAAAAGTAGCTGGTCATCTTCGATCTTTCCAGGTAAAATCATGCTACTTACACATGACTCTTCAAGTAATGAGGTTGAAGCAGTGGCTTGAAGGATTAGTGATCTTGTAAAGTGGTTAGTAGGGTCTTTTTAGAATATCCAGTTAATCATGATCTTTGTTCAGCTTTTCCTTGAATGTTTTTGCCAATGCTGTATGAATCACTTTAATTGATCCTAAATGCAAAGGACAGAAGATCCATTTAAAATGCCACTGTTGATCAGTACAGCTGAACAGTACTGGCCACTGCATTCTAGGATGTTTGTACTATAGAGCTTAGATCTCATTCTGGTTACTGGGGGACACTTAATAAAGGGTAATAATGTCATACAGTTGCATCATAATAGTCACTGTTCAAACAGTGATGCGTGTATTAAAGCAAAGTGCAGTTAGTTACTAGCCAGTTAGAAAAAGAAAAACATATTTATGTGTTTAAGGTTTCTCCCTTTGTCTTTACTGTGTGAATTAATCTTCAAATTACTGCTTTAGTATTTGGGAAAGGTAGTTTTTTAGCACAACTTTTTTAAAAGCATTGGAATGTGGCTTTTCATTTCATAGGGTGTGGGGGGGGGTTGGGTTTTTTTTTTTTTTTTTTTTTTTTCTTGGTAAGCAGCCAGTGCTGCCTTCTTGAACAGTGCTGTTGGTGTTATGTCAGTTATATGGGTAAAAAGCCAGGAGTCATCAATCTAAATTTTTACCCCATTTTGTGAGAAGTTGCTCTGTCTATAATGTATTTCAGTCGCATATGAAAACAAGTCCAAAAACTTGGGCACTAGTTACATGCAGACAAGCCCCCTACCCACCACTATCCTTGTTCCTAGAAATAATGATTGGATTGGGTGTTAAGCATGTTCCTGTTGGCTATGATTTAAATTTTTTTCTTTTTCTCTTCTCTGAAAGAATAAGAAAAGCTTGGTGGCGTTTAAGATCATGCCTCTAGAAAATATGAATGAATTTACCACACACATACTAGAAATCGTCAATGCACATATGATCCTCAGAAAAAATCTTATGGTATGTACTTGGAGATCCCAACACCATCTTAACCCTTACACTGAATGAGGGGATTGTTGGTTATTTCCCAAAGAGATGGACCTCTTCTTTCCTTAGGGAAATTGTATTTGACTTGTGAGGCTGAAAAGCTTTAAATTGCTGGCGGGCTACAGTGAAGGTATGGCAGGAATGCTGGCTTCCTTGTTGGGAAATTGTGCTGCAGTCAATTTCCAATTGTTTCTTTTGGGAATTTATTTTTAATTACTGTGTGTCTGAAATAACATTCAGTCTTTCATCCCTCAGGCTTGAGGGCAGCCCATGTAACTGCAGCTCTTTTACTCTTCTAGTCAGCATCGAGAATGCCTCAGTCTCTCTCCTCTGCTGGGATAGGTGACATGGGGGGCTACGGAGGAGGTGGCAGCCTGCCAGTGAACGGACTCACAGCACATCAGAGTCAGGTAGGTGCAAACAACAAGCTACTTTTCCTGGAACGCAGCAGTCACAGTGGTTGCTGCTGTGATGTGATATAGGACAAAGAAATGAAAGTTAAGGTGTTCTGTGAAGGCTGATAGTTCCTCCTAGACCTTCCTGTAACTGTCCATTGATGACAGACAACTTTAGTTGTATGCTAATGGTGGTTGTGTGTTGCTAGACTTACTGAAGACCAGGTGGTCTTAACTGGAATTTTGCTGCTCCTGTGAAAAGGAGTTTGAGTCTTCTCAGTAAATGCAGCTAACATTTTGCAAACTAATTGAATGAAGATGTACGTGGTATTCATGGTACTGTGAACATATGGGACAGAAGGAGAGGAGGAGAAGCAATATGGGAAAATAGAGCATAGTCTGCTGTACTCCTGAATAAACTGCATACACTATCCCTAGATTCTTGTTCTTCCAGGTGCTTAACTTGATTAAGAACTGCCCTGTTGCAGAAGGTATGAGTCTTCAAGAGCTAAAATTTCAGCTCCACAATATCAGTATGGCAACAATCAAGTAAGTATATAGAAGCAGAGGATGTGTTTCATCAGAGGATGTTTCATTCAGGCTGTCCTTCCTAGAGTCTGATAAAAGAAGGGAGGGAAGTAGTGGGCAAGATGTTTACCTGTTAAACCACTCTAGTAATTTCAGACATTTCCAGTAGGGTGTGGTAGTGAGTCTGAGCTTTTGAAGTCTTTCAACGGAACAGGTTAGACTGAACCATTGTCAGATGAAGTGGTGATAAAATCCATCACTCCTTTTCAAGACAAACTGTTTAACACTTCAGTAACAAAGTTACATGTACCTGGGAGTATTACAGTGCCTCAGCATTATGTGCTGTTGTCTGCATGAGTTTGAGGACTATCTTTGCTCTCTTTGCATATTGGACAAAATTTGGGAATAGACGATTTTTTTTCTTTGCTGTCTCATGTAGCTTCTCATCTCTGAGACTTAGAAAAATAGTGAGGTCTAAAGACAGAAAATTCCATTATCTTTCTGTGTTCTGTCCACTTTGAAGCAGACAGTTGTAGGCGCTGCTTGTATCTGGAAAATACAGACAGTGGTGGCCTTTCCCTCCATGGTAGGAAAAGGCTGAGAGCCATTGGCTGAGCATTTTACTTTACCTTTGGAGAAACTTTCTTTTTATTCCTGCTGAGCAATGGGTCAGCACTTAAACTGACCATGGGATAGAGCCATGAGAGCTTCCCTTAGCAGATGCCAGAGAGAAACAGTAAGGATGGGGTCTGTAGGCAGGAAATCCCAGAAAGAAAGATGTTAACATGAAGTAATGACTGCTTTTTTTCTTCTTCCAAGGCAAGCAGTTGAATTCCTTAGCAGTGAGGGACATATCTATTCCACTGTGGATGATGATCACTATAAGTCTACAGATGCTGAGTGAAGCTATTTCCACCTGGTTTTGGTTCTAAACAAATGCCTGTCTGTGCTTCAAGTTACCCTGTCAAGCTTTGCGACGTGGAAGGTGATCTTTGCTCTTCCTAGCCCTTGAAAATCACAGTTACTCTGTGAGCGCATACTTTGCCGAATTCAAGGACAAGCAAAATGTACAGAATTCTGTTGACTCAATTACTATGCTGCGGCCAGGTGATTAAAAGTATAAATAGATACAGAAAAGCTGAACTCTTCAAAACTTCAGAGACTTCAGTTTGTTTTTTATGTTTCTTAGTAGAGTGCCTGGGTTAGAAAGGAAAATTTCTTTCTGATCTTGTTATGGGCAGGTTGTCTTTTGTTTCTGGAGTAGTTTCTCCTAACACAGCTTCATTTTACTTCATTCACAAAGTGGGTAGCCAAGAAAAATGTTCCACTAATGTAATCAAGACTAGATTTTTTTAATGAGTTTAGTCTGTGCATTTAAACCTATATTTGTACTACAAGAGGATCTTGTTACTGAAGCTTTTGAATATTTACAATAAAATTTTAACTTGGGTAGTCTTGCATGCGTTTGTGGCTCTACAGGCTTTTGTTCTTTTCTAAAGCAGGAAAACCATCTACATTGATAAAACTTAGCCAGGTGGGTAAAAACACAGCACGTGCTTTCTCCTGAGTTACTTGTTTTTAACTGTATTTTTTTTTTCTTTAGGTTTTGAAATAAATTACTCTAAAAGGTCAAACTAAAGTGAATGTCTGGACACTAAGCAATTAAAGAATTCTGCTACTGAAAGAAGTTACAAGTTGCATCACTGGCTTCCAAATACAGCCAGAATCATTTTTGTTAGTATAAGCACTTTAGCTCAAGCTAAAAAGAGTTACATCCTGTGGAACAAGTTTTTTTTTAAAAAAGCTATTTAAAAAGAGATAATAAAAACACTGCAAGTTAGGTTAAAAAAAGCCGTGTTGAAATTGGTGATGCATGTGTGATAACAAATTTGCATTTCCTGTTTCTCTGCGTGATCCTGCCTCATTCAGGGGAGCAGCACTTCTTGAGGGCAGCTGCTTCAGAATATCTCTGTCCTCTTAGTCATTATATGCTTCATGTCATATAAAATGCAGAGCTGAAAACTACCTCATGGGAGTTGTTTTACGTTCATTAATGGTAGCGTTTGAGAAGCTCATAAATATTCAGGAGCATTTTTCACAATGACCCCTTAAGGAACGTAGCAATTCTCACAAGAGGAACCATGGTTTCTGTGGCAAACGTGTTTAGCATTGCTGAAAAGCAGGGCCTGGGATCTCTCAAGCTGAACGCTGAGAAACTGAAATGCACTCAGTGCCCACCAGATGGGAGCCCAGTTTTCTGTACTGCACTGATCTGTCGGTTGAGAATTGCCTGTTCTGTGTCCTGCATGACAGGTGGCCTGTTAGAAAAACTGCATGTGTGATTAGGGACTCATTCTGCATTCGTGCAAGCTGGGCAAGTCTGGGTTTCACATGAGCTGCAAATCGGGGGTTTCAGTGCAAGTTTTTGTGTTATCTGAGACTAATGATGTGACCCAGCTTTGAAAAAGCAATTCCCAGTTTGCACATCCATTGCGCATCAATATCGACTTTGCTATCCAGTGTAGTTGCTTCTGTTGTTTATGCTGTAGCAAAACCAGTATATCCTGTTCAGGTTCAGATAGCAGTACAGCTGTATCTGGTGATGTATTTTGGGGGCTAAATTGTACTATAGATGTGTAACAGGTGAACTTCCGTGCTATGGAAACTAGTGGATCCAGAAATCAAAAGTAATACTATTTCCATTTTGCGGGAGGTGTGCAGGTTAGGAAGCAAAACTCTGATCATTTTTGAAAGCTAAAATAAGTGAAATTGAGAGTAGCTGTGGGAGCRTACAGAATGATTATGTGACTGCTGGGGAGGAGGTTCAACTCTTCGCTTAGTTGCCCATTTGCTGTTTATTAAAAGTGTCCAAGAGCACCTGCTTTCGTCTGGCTAGCAGGAGGATTTGGAATAAGGCTTGGGTCTGTCAGGGGAAGAACTGTTGGCTCTTTTGCAAAAAGTTTGATTTAAAAGTATTAGCGAAGTTGCATCAAAACTCGGGGTGCTTTTGGTTCTAATAAAGGAGATGAGAGGAAATATTTGGATATTTTCAATTGTTCTAATTTTCTCTATGCTCCTGCTCTCCTGCTCCTCCTCCCTGTCTGGAGCCCATCTTCTTCCCAGCCATAGTTCAGGTACTAGTTTTTCTTCTGGGACAAGGAAAAATGTTCCTGGGGTTGTTTAAATGCCTCTTAGTAAGATGACAGGCCAGGTAAGAAACTAGTTTTTCCCTGTTTTGGTGAGTACTCGGTCCTGATACTGAATGTAAATCCCAGGGCAGAGTCGGAGGAAAAGAAGACACCAGCCCAAATCCAGGCTAAGACTTGGGCTTGAATGAATGAGATTCTCTCTGCAACTTTGTGAACCTCCCCCAGATTCCAGGTGAAGAATGACATGAACTAAAGAACTGTTGAACTTAAAACTGTCTTCCCTGGGAGAGGAAAAAAACGTTTTTATCTCAAGTGAAATTTAAAATTTATTTTACATCTTAACTTAAAACTGCAAGCTTGTTGAGAAATTAAGCCAGAGTGAGAAGTGAGTTAGGCTAGCACTGAGAAAATGCAGCTTCTATCTCTTAAGATGTTTCTTCTTGTGGAGTGAATGTGCAATTGTAAAAGCATGTGAATCACCAGTTCGGACCCCAGATGGAGCATTGTTTGCACTGTGCGAAGTACTTAGTAATACCCCTCCCCATGCCATGTCCCAAACAGTGTCTGAAAATGCTGGCCTCAAACCACATGTGTGGAAGTGTCCAGCATCCCAAACTATAGATCCAGTCTCTGAACTCCATGGTTAGGCACTTAAAAGGATGCTGAGCTTCCAGGAATCCCACTGCAGTTGCTCAGCATCTTCCCAAATGCACCTGCTTCTGGTTTTAAGCTGCTAGGTCTGGAAATGGGCCTGCGTTGGTGTTACTGGTGTCCAAAGCATGCTCCTGGTAATGCAAAACACCAGTCAGGTGGATTGCTGTGCCTTAGCTGATGGGTACAAGGGCATGTGGAGAAAGCCACTGGTGGATGTCTCCTAAGCCTCTGGTAGCTCCCAGCAAAGGTAGCACAAATGACATGTAAATACAATAAAGGTATTAGAAGTTTTCAGTCTGAAATGGGCGTAGACATGGCATATCTGCCATTTAGGATCCTATTCAAGCTGCATGCATAAAGTGTCTCGATGATGTTAATGTAGTGGAGCAGAGCAAGATACATGTCCAAGAGCCTTGGCTGGCATCTCAGTGGCATCTTGGTGGCCACTCAGTCCCTAGGATGGGTCCCCCCTCTGTATGCTGGTCTGGTGCAGTTGGAGGGTCCCACCTGTGACAGCTGTGGACAGCACATAGCACAACCACCTGCTATGGTACAGCAAGGGTATGTATGCTGCGTGCATAGCGTCCTCTGGCATTAGAGGGAAAGCGGGGATGATGCATCTGTTACGATGGAGGCAGTTGGAGGCTGCACTGTGGATCCTTTTGGCTATATTTAGCTTTTGTAAATAACGAGTTTAATTTAGGAACTAAGAATATTTGGAGGCTCCCAGAAACTAGAGGTTTAGAAAGGAAAGACAGTCTGCATTTTACAAATTGTCTTTTGAAGATCTTCATCAACTGTTTCATAGTCGTGGTCAGAATCGCTGGTCTCCGCACCTAGAAGAGAAGAGTACAGAAGGATTGAGTAAATGCACTGTGATGATGGACCATGGCAGATTAAGGTCCATGGTTAAGCCCTGCAGTGGGCTGTGGGGGCTTCTGCTGAGGTTTAAATGGTGAGGAGCTGTGCAGGGAGCAGAGCACCATGGTGGCCTCACCTTTGTCCTTTGGGGTCTTGCTTGGCTGGGATGCTCTCTGCAAGCGGAGGTGCATGCTGTACTCGTTCGGGGTGCTCCGTGCAATGAAGGGGCTTCTTGTTTTCTGGGACAAGGGAGACTTGGACACAGGCAGGGAAGGCGGCTGCAGAGAAACGATACAGGCTTTTGACTGAATGCAGGGCCTTGGGAGTGGTGGTGGTGGATCTGGGGTTTGAGGGCACCTTCCCACTGGAGCATCATCCCTTCCTCCTGCTCCCTGGGCAGGATCATGCCATACCTTTGCTTTCTCAGGGCCAGTTGCTTTGGCTGTTCTGAGGCCTGCCTTGCCCACAGCCTCCTTCCTCCTGGGGGGCCGCGGTGGAGGGGGAGCTGAGCTGCCCGGCAGCTGCTTCAGTAAGTGGTAGTAGAAAGGCTCCTTCAGCTCCTCAACCCGCGACCAGTCTGTGGAGGGAGCCTGTGGGTGGACAGGCTCCTCCGTGAAGAACAGGGACATGTCCAGCCACCGTGGTGGGATCTCAAAGCTCTTGTTTGGCTCCTCACAGAAGCTGCTGACCAAGAAGGGCTCGGTGACCCGTACCTCCAGCCGCAAGGCAGAGAAGGAGCTGAGCATGTCGCGGGTGAGCGAAGGGTCCTTGGCCACCACCTTGACGTCGCAGGGCAGGGGGAGCTGCTCCAGGATCTCCGCGAGGCTGTACTTCTTGCTGTCGCACATCTCTTCCACAAAGCTGCCTCTCAGGTCTAGAGGCAGCATCAGCTCTTCACTCTCCTCCCCCTCCTCTTCCTCAATGCTGCTTCGGTTACACAGCAGCACGGTGGTGCTGGTGCTGGCCTGGAGCAGGCAGCGCACTTCCAGCCGGTCGCCCACGCTGAGCGAGGGCATGTCCTCCTCGTGACCCTCGCAGTCCTGAGTGACCACCACACGCAGGCGCTGGCTGGCCTGCAGGCTGGCAGCCAGCTCGTACGCCGTGGTGAACTCCCTGGGGCGCCTCCGAAACCTGCCCTGGTATGCGCTGGAGAGGAGGAAATGGCGGGTGCCCTTGCGAGCCGAGGCGAGGACTTTCCAAGCACAGCCCTTGCCATGGATCTGGATCTGCTGGCCTTTCTGCAGGCGGGCAATCCAGTCGTTCTTGAAGACAGCCAGGGAGCTGGGCCCCTCCAGGATCTCGGCGCGGACAGGGAGGGCTTCCTCCATCTGCAGCACCTCGCTAAGCAGCAGTGGCTTGATAAAATGGATGTGCTGCACCTCCTCCGTGATGTCTTCCACATCCACTTCCAGCGTGGAGGGGATTTTCACCACGTCCTTCCGCACTGCAGGGAGAAGAGACACACTGAGGGCTGTGCTCGGCCTTTCCCCCGTTAGTGCCGTGCCGTGGGGGCCTGCTCAAGCTGAGGGATCGTTGAGCAGGAGCAATCCCACCTCGGGCCGGGCACCTGTCCATCGCTGCGACTGCTGCTATCTTGGCTGATGCTGCATATCGGGGGCTCCCAGCGCCCCGGGGCTGTGACTGGCAAACCTGCACGAGGCTGGGCATTTGGGCAATGCTTTTCTAAGCCAGAGCTGGGTTTTTACCTCGGTCCCTGTGTGGACGGACCTTGCCTGGGCCACTGCAGCACTGGCTCTGGGCATCCCCTCTCCTCCCATCCCATCCCATCCCCAAAGCCCATGGACATGCCCCCAGCACGTGTGCGTGCCAGGTCCCATGCAGCGAGCGACGCGCAGCTGGCAGCAGCGGCGCTGCACCACACCTGCCCCAGCCCATGCAGGCACACGCGCACCTGATTCCTGCGGTTGGACTCACAGTGCATGATGGCTTGCACTTCGTAGACGGGGCTGAGGAGGATGGGACATGAGCCGAGTGCGGGGCAGAACAGGCGTTGCGGCCAGCCGCCCTGCAGCCCCAGCACCTCTTGCAGCGTGAGGTCCCGCTGCCCGCCGCACTCGAAGAACCGACCCCGCAGGGAGCGAGGCAGCGAGAACCAGTGCAGCTCCCCGTGGCTGCCTGCTGTGCGGACAGCTGCCTTCCTCCCCTGCAGTGCCTCCAGAAAGATGGGCTGTGCCTTGGGAATGACCTGCCGGTTCACAGCAACGTCAGTGGCCGAAACGAAGCACAAGGGCTGAGCCTCCTGGGCCCTCCATTTGCTCCGGATCAGCTCCTCCAGGCTTGCGTATGGCTGTGGGTCCGGACTGGTCTGGAAGAGACCTGCAGGAAGGTGAAGCTGAGCTCACAGATGCTGCGAAAGGCTCCCCGGGGATGATGGCACCCATGTCATGTGCTGGATGAGGGCCCAGCATCTGACATGAGAAGCTGCCTGTCAAGGGGAAGGGCTGGGGTGCTACCCCATAGCCATTTTGGCATGCAATGGGAATCCGGGAAGAGGAGATGGGGTATTAAGGGAGGGGTGGGAGTGTGCAGCCCTTTGCAGTGGGCACAGGGTCCATGGGGCTGGGACATGCAGGGTGCCCACAGGGCCTGGGTCCTGGCAGCAGTGGGCTGTGCCTGGGCAGCCCCACTCACCTTTAAAGGTCAGTGGCAGTTCTGTTGTTTGCCCCATCTCCACATCCTCACAAATGACCTTCTGCAGCTTGATGGCAATTATTTTTAGGAAGTCTCCAGTCGATAAGCAACATTCGTTGCCTGAGATCTCATATACAGAGCCTGCAGAAAAGGACAGGACCATTCAGTGGCTGCCGTTGGTCTGAGCAAGAGCCAGACCTGCGACGCTGTGGAGCACCCCTGCTTACCCTGTGTGCTGCCCCCCCCCCAAAAAAAACTTTGGGTGGGGGGATCACTCCTTGCAGCAGGGCTGTGGAGCAGCAACGGTCCAGGACCAGAGCTGGGCTCTGTCCTGGGCAGCCTGCCTGGGCTCTGCATGTTGCTGGGTGCCTTTGCGGAACTGTTTAGGTGGCTCCATTTACAGTGCTAGAGCTTTTCTCATGCTTCCCAGCAGAGCATCCTCTCACCGGCCAGGCTGGAGGAGGCAGGGAGGAGGACGGGGAGCCGTCACCCTGCAGGAGGTGGTAAGCACCCACTGGCTTGCAGCCCCGGGGTGTGGTGCAGAAGCTCACGTCCCTTAAAGCATGTCAGCTGCTATTTTTAAGCTGATAGGAAATGGGGTTATTTCTGCCCTGCTGACTCAGTTCTTGCCCGGATGCCACAATAACCAGAGCGCAGAGATTGCTCCAAGCCACGCACGGCCACAAGCTCTGCTGCCGCTGCTGCAGCATGAGAATGGGGCTGGCTCCAGGTAACCTGGCAGGGCTGAGCACCATGGAGCACAGCACACCCCACGCAGGGAGAGCCTGAGCTCCCGTGCATGGAGCGGGTGGCCACAGTTAGAAATTTCCCCAAAGAAGATGCCTTTAACAGCATTTTTATCAGGTGCTGATCTCTATTAATCACCCGCACAAAGATGGGCTTTAGACTTGGAGCTTTGAATTTTCTCCATCTGGGTGAAAAAGTAAACTATCCTTTACTGTTTCACTGGGCTAGCTGCTAGTGGTGCATATGCCCATCCAACGCTTGTCGCGAGCGGTCCAAGCATGCTGGGTATCATTAACAAATATCGATTACGCAGTGGCCAGGCCCTGTGCTGTGTTGGGCAAACCAGCCCTTGGCCAGCTGCAATGACATCCTGGCAGCAGCTGGGAGGCAGCGTGTGTGTGGGGCCAACTGTGGCCTGACGCCAGCAACAGCATTTGTCCCTTCTGGGAACTGAGGTAACTAGGTGGTAATTGAGCCCATGTGCCCCAGGCTCCTGCAGGTGCGAACAGTCGTGCCCATGCCTTAATCCACACAGCTATTTACACAGCTAAATCATTTCAGTTGTGTCCCAACATACCGTGTCTTTGGATTTAACCATCTATTTAGCTCTTCCTGCAGGCAGGGAAGACACTGGAGGGAGCTAGAGATGGATGGGTACAGAGGACAAATGAAAAACCACTGTCTGTGAATGGCATTGCCTTTTCAGCTGATTGATAGAAGGATCTGCTTTCTGCAGAAAGACCTGTCTGGAAAGGCTGGGCCACGAAAGTTGCCCATGAGGTGTGGAAATGCTGCCGGGGCACCGCTCTTGATACCCCAGAGGCTGAACATCTGTGAGGGAGCTGGCTCCCACACTGGGTGCCCTGCTCTGGCCCAAGACTGCAGCACCGTGGCTGTGGTGGGGTGAAGGGGTCCCTCCAGCCCCCAAGGATTTCTGAAGGGGGCTGAGGGGATGGGGCCAATGGAGGAGGGGGAGGAAAGAATGGCAGCTGTTTGGGGACAGGCAGAATTGGTCTGCTGGCTCAGAGGTGGGGTTGACAAGGTGTCACATGAACAAACCAGGTGAGCTGGCAGCTTTGGTGGCCCCACATGCAGTCAGAAAACAAAAACACTATGGTGTAAATATGCTGGTTTAGGGTCCCGACGCACAGGGCAACACCGGCGGAGCCAGGCAGGAAGGATGCAGCGAATGATGGACATACGGTTGGAGACCATCCGGGGTCCCCCTCTCACCAGGAGAGGGACAGATGATGCTCCAGGTATTGCCACATCAGCGATCACTTGTCTGCAGAGCGTAGATGGGAACAGCTATGTGGGACAGCCACATTACCTCTGAGCCTGCTTGTGCAGAGTGGGGGGAAACTCAAAGTGCAAGTAAGAAGTATGGAAAAAATTAACCAGGAAAAGAGAAGTGAAGGCTGGGAGGTTTGAGAAAGCATTGCACAGTCTGCAAGCCCTGTACACTGTGGCTCCATGACAGCATCAAGGGCATTATTGAAAAAGAAAGTGAATATGCGGCTGGGCTCCACTGCCCAGAGCATAGTGTTGGGTGGGTGAACGCAGAGACCCACGCAACTCTGCACACACATGGCATGGTTGGCCTCCTTGGATGACAGTGAGATGCTTGAAAAGCCTCAAGGAGGGTCCATGCAGTGAGATGCCGCCTGCCCCGGCCAGGCCTGGTGCTGGAGCAGCCGTGTCTGCGCAGAGCCCAGGGATGGCTGCGAGCACTGGCTGGTCCTGCACTACCCAGGCAAATCACACACAGCAGGACCAGAGAGGAAGGTGCGCTCCATATAAAACATGATCAGGGATGCTGAGGACAAAGAAAAGTTCATGGCTGGGAAAGCAGCCCAAGAAAGGGCTGAGGACAATAGGATTTTTGTTTAACATTTTGGGGACCCCCCCACCCTCCCCCACAAAATTTTGCTAATCAAAAAAGCTGGCAGAAGCCAGAAATAGTGATTAATAATTGCAACAAATAAAGAAGTGTTCAAGAAATATTATCACTGTGCAGGATGGCGTATCTGCAAGTTGCAACACTGATTAATCCCCAATACACACTAATCTATCCATGAGGTCAAACATCATTTGCCAGCAGCCAAGAAAAGGAGTCCTGGAAGAGCTGGCTGAGAGGGCCTTTGCTGGGCCAGTGCTTATTTTTAAGGAATCAATAATACCAGGAAGCTTGTACAGCCCATGTCCTGGAAAGCCTCAGTGCTGATAACTGCGTAGGGGGTCATAAAGGAGAAGAAAAACAATGCAGAAGTGTGTAACAGAATCAATGGCTGGAAGCCAAAATGATGAAATTCAAAGGCAAAATGCAGGCACTGTTTCCAAGTATCAGGAAAGATTCAGTGCTTGGTCACTCTGTGAAGGGATGGGAAAGATCTGCCCTGGGATGGGCTTTCTTTCCTGGAGCAAGAACTCCTCAGGGTACAATACCATGTCACGACACCATCCCACAGGACCAATAGCTCTTTTGGCCCTTGAATCTCTGAATTCATCAAGCTGCTACAAAACCATCTGCAGAACAAAACGTCTCCCCTTGCTGGGATGATGACAAAACCCTCTGCTATGGGAAGCAGAAAGCACCAGCTACCTCATCACCACCACCGATTGCTAAATAAATTAACTGTCACTGTTTGAATGAACAATGACATTTTTACTCATTTACCAATTTAAAAATGTTATCATGGCCAAGGGAAGTCTTTGGGAAAGGAAGGTAAACATTCATCCTGACTGAGCTACAGGAAAACAGAGTTTGATCAACACAACTGCTTTGCCTGCTCTTTAAAAGTTGATGCAACCTAAACAGATGCTACAAATCCTACAGGTCCTAAGGGTAAACATTGCATCGGTGTTCATAACATCTATCAGCATCTGCTGCTTTGCAGTGTATGGTCCGGCTGTGTGCTCCCAATGCCTACATACTTTTCACGCTGGCTCCATTTCACCACCAGCTTTGCTGCCAGTTGAGGAAGCTACCTTGGTGAGGACTTCACCTTGACCTAAAATCTGCCCAGTGATATGCCCCAGGAGGAAGCAGAGAGCTGCAGACCAGATTGTGAGGCTGCTGTCTATGCTCTTGCCATGCTCAGTTCATTGGAGCCAGGAGCCACCCTGTCCCACCATCCTACAGCCACCGAGTGTGTGGCTCTGTCCCTGCCAGACCCATGGCCAGCATGTATGCCACCGCCAGCCGCCTTTGGGATAAGAGCTGTGCATGGGATGGAAGACCAACCTGGATGAGTTTTTAGTGCCCCACCACTTTCCTAGCAGCACAATTGCATGTACTGGGTCACTTGGCTGGGTGATGGCTGTAGGAGAGAAGGTCTGTTGCAAGCAGCTGTGCTTCAAGCACCAGTTCCTTGGCAGTGGCTGCTTGTGCAGCAATCGCGCAAGGATCTATGCCTCTCCCTGGTCATAGGTAGCTGGTGGCAGGGGTGCAGGCACCCCTGGGAGCCCTGATGGGGCTTCCACCTTCGAGGTGGGACAAGGGAGCCTGGGCTGCAGCGATGCAGGGGGAGCCAGGAGGTGGCACAGCCTTCGGGCATGGCTCAGCGGTGGCAGGGACCCAGCACTCACCTTGGAAGTAGACCCCGGAACAAATCCTGAGGATGCGAGGCAGTACAGCGGGGTTCAGGGAGCAGATGTATTTCTGGAAGGATAGGGGCTCCATGGCAGCACAGCTGATCCCTCTGGAGTGCTCTGCTGAGAGCAGAGCTCGTGGGAAGCTGCTCTGGTCTCTGCTTTCACTTCTGTGTGCCTCTTACTTCTGCTTTCAGCAGCCGTTAAGTTCTCTCCCAGCCAGAGACCTGCGCTGCTGGCAGCTCTTCAGACTGACTGACGTGCTGCTGGGACAACCCTCTCCCTGGTACCCATTGCCCGTCATGGCCCGGTGTCTCCCAGCCCTGCCCTGATGGTGCTGCCAGGGCTGAGAGCAGGCACAGCCATCCCAGCTTTGCTGCCATCCTGTCCTGGCTGGACCGATGCTTTGGCTTGTCTGTCCCAGGCTTCCTCCACTGTGCATCTCCCTATATGCCAAGCTGAGCCTGCCCATCTGTGACCGAGGCCAGACAGAGCAACGGTGCCCATGGTGGAGACCAGGCCCAAGGGGGACCATGGCAGAGCTAGCAATGGGCTGTGTCCAAAGAGCCATCACCCCTTACAAGCACACAGGCACCTCCATTCCTCTCGCTTCTAGGCTTTTGGGCCACAGTTGCCCCTTGTAGCAATATCCCGTGTCACCCCAGGCCATGCTGGGCTGGGCATCGTGCCCTGGCTGTGCTTAGCTTGCAGAGGAAGAGAGCGGCATCAGCCGGTTGGGACAGCATGTCACTGTGGCAACCTCAGCCCTGGGCAAGGCAGAAGCCAAATTCCCACAGCTCCAGCATAGACAGTAGCATCCGGCTCGCTCGCCCACACAGATGGGCCCCGTCCTTTGCAAAGGCAGTTGAGCGTGTTGTCTGTGGCCACAGGCACCACGCGCTGGCCCTGTGGGCTGCTGAGGTGGTAACAGCATTGCTGAAAACTGCTGCTTCTGATCCACCTCATCTTTGTAACAGTTTTCCTCTAACCTCAGCTGGTGAATCAAACTTTCAAGCTGCAGGCTAGAAACAGGAGCAGGATGGGCCCTCATGTAGAAATGAAACTTGGAGAAAGATATTTTCAAACAGATGATACGGAAGAAGACGTCTCTCTGTTTTGACTCTGTCTGGGGAAGTTGGCTGCACTTTACAAAAATTAGTGCATTTCCCATTATTCAGTACAGAATGAAGCAATCTGAGGGACAGACAATGCTTGAGCATTGAGATCGCTCCTTTGCGAGGCTATTGCAATGTGCAGGGTGTCATAGCAGTGCTGGTGGCAGGGACATCTGGAGGTCTTCAGTCCAACTTGCCACTCGGAGCTGGACTAGCCTTGACACCAGAGCATGTCGGCTCTGGCTTTGTCCATCCTTGAAAACCTCCAAGGATGGCGACCTCCCACCTCTCTGGTGACCTGTCCCAGGACTGCACCACCTTCCTGGGGAAAAGGTTTTCCTAATGCCCAATCTGAATGTCCCAAACTGCAAATGTGGCCATTGTCCCTTGTTATCTTGTCTGCCACTATTGGGAAGAAATTGTCTCCAATGTCTGCATAACTGCCCTTCAAGTAGTTGCAGGCTGTTATTAGATTGCCCTTAGCCTCCTCTTCACCAGACAAGACTAGCCCAGCTCCCAAAACTGCTTCTCATAGACTGTGTGCCTCAGCCCCCTGACTACCTCAGCAGCCCTCTGCTGGCCCCTCTCCAGTTCCCCCATATCCCTCTTGAACACTGGACCCAGTATTCCCAGGGCAGCCTTCCCAGTGAGAATGGCAGGAAGAGCTTCCCTTGACCTGCCAGTCATGTTCTTGCCTTAGTCCAATACGTGGCTTGCCCTGTTTGTGGTGAGAGCACCACATGTGCTATAGCAAATACTGTGACCCAGGGTATGGGGGGGAAAAAATGAGAGAACTGCCATGTAGCAAACCCTTTTGGAGGGCCAGCAGGAGCCAATATGATGCAGGCTCTATTCCCCAGCAGGATGGACTCTCCCAAACAGGTAGACTCTGCATGGCTGCAGAGGGTGGATTGATGCTGAGCCTGACCCAATGAGACACTGCAAGATGTAAAGCTGAGCAGCAGCACACAAGTCCATCTGGAGCCAGACGAATGAAGCTAAAGCTGGGAGCCAAGCTACAGTCAAGGGCCATGGGGCCATGGCCTTGGCTCTCCTCATGGATCCAACACCCAAGGAAGGGAGCACCTCCCGGACAAGCGAGCAATACAGGGAAATGTGCTCAAGGGGGATGCAAATATGCCAGGCAGAGAGTGTAACGGTGAAAGGACACCTGAGGATGTGCAGTGTGAGTCTCCCTTCAGGGTCCGAGACACTAAGAAGGCTCAGTGCTGTGCTGCACATGGCGATAGGGAGTATGAAACTGTGGCTGTCCACAGGGTATTGATGCCACTCACAGCACAGGCACTGGAAGCACTGGGGTGGAAGCGCTGGCCTCTGCTCACAGGTAAGAAAAGCTGAATGAAGCTGCCGTTTGCCACCATTACCACCAGAAGCCAAAAAAATGTTTTTGTGCAGAGCAAATAGCACTTTTTTTTTTTTCCAGTGCAGATGGAAAACCACGAGGGTCAATCAATTTGTCGTCTTCTTCTCAGCAGCCTTTGCTGAAAAAGGTTGTCTGTGGCTAAACATAGCAGCTGTATTTGCAAGAAGCTGAGAGCTCCTCTTCCAGGAATGAGAGACATGGTGGGGAAAAACACAGTGGTCTTCATCTCAGCTGGACTCGAGGAACTTCAGGCCCAAACATGGAAGGACCCAGATACAGCAAAGCCAGTGCCTTCGCCTCACACAGGGCTGGGGCTCACAGTGGCTGGGAAGGACCAACACAGCCTGTCCTTAGAAGATGGGGAATTACAGTTTAAGTAAGTCCCTGAAAAATATGTGAACAAATAATCAAATAAAAGTATTTCTAAGCACTTGAAAAATGGTAAGAACATGAATGGTGGCCTGTGACAGGGCAAAGACCATGGAGAGAGGGAAACAAAAATGTTTGTTATCTAGGCTCTGGCTTTTATGGCATTGTCATTAAAAACTAAGGAAATCTGGTTCACACAAGACTCATGTGCAGGTTGTAAATGTGATTTGCAGCTACATCTGATGAGCAAATAGCAGTGATTCTGTATTAAAATGGACAGACGAAGCATGGGGCTCGTGGGGTCTGATCTGGATTCATTTCTTGTGATCTTCGTTAACATCCATGAGAGGGACAAGAGGGTCTAGGCATTAAGCACACAGACTCCAGCACACTGTGGGACAGGCTGAAGACTGAGAAGAGTTTGGGCAAATGGGAGGAACGGGCAGAAAACCTCAAGGGAAATCCAGGAAGCCGAGATACAAGAAAGAGCTCAGAGTGCCCTGGGCAGTATTTGCGCTGGTTGCAGTTTTGGAGCAAGAACCAGGAGTTACAGCTGGTCATAAACCAAAAGCAAGTTAGCCTGTAAGCAAACAGTGCCTTGGGACACATAGCTGGAGCACAGGAATGAGCCCACCTGCTCAGTGCAGTGCTGGCTCTAGCGGATTGACATTTGCTAGAACATGCAAAATCAGTTCAGGGGAGTTGGGGCAGCAGTAGGCAGCAGGTGAGTCAGAGGCCAAAACATCGTCAGGGAATCTGTGAGCTGCATTTAATGAGCTGCTGCTCAGGGCGAGAACAGACAGGAAATGATTAAAGCTTTTGAAGCCATGGCTCACTCTGCCCATATGTGTGTTCTGCTACCAGTCTGGGGAAAGTGGGAGGGACAGGGGACAGAAGGAGTTATTTGGAAAATCAGTTACAGAAAAATATGGTTAAAAATAAAATAAAAGGTCACTGAGCGGAATGAAATGGGCCAGAAATGTAGAGTGGCCTAAACCGAACAGTAAGAACTCTAGTAAAGCTTATGCAATATACATATATTTTATATATCTGTATAGGGCACTTCCAATATACCTAAGGTATCTGCTCTGTGCTCAAATTGTTGCACACCACACAGTTGCTCCCAGGCTCAGTAGCCCTTGGTTTAGCATGTAACAAGCTGGCTGTGGTTGGAGAAGACACCAAAGATAGTGCTGGCACTTAATTGTCATGACTGAGGTTTCCTCCCAGGTGACCAGTGATAACCTTACAAACAAATATAGCCAGCACAGAGGAGGCCCAGTGCCACTCAGCTCTCTGGAGCTCTGCACAACTGACACATTTTTGGGAAATGCTGTTGTGAGCTGCCATTCCAGCTGCCCCCAGTTCCTTGGGCACACAAGCAATACAGGGAAACAAATGCTCAATGGGGGTCCTAATAGGCCAGCTGCAAAGTGCAGCCATGACAAGATGTCCAAGGTCCTGGGGTGCAAATCTCCGTGGAAAATTTGAGAAACTAAGAGGAGTCACTGAGGTGTCCAAGCACTGGACGTGGGGACAGGGAGCACAACAGTGGTGGGATTATGGTCAGCTCAGAAGCCTGCTAGCTCTTGCCTGAAAGAGGCTTCTAGAAGCAGTTCTCCAGGCTGTCAAGCTCCAGCTGCAAACAGCCAGGCCTTGGCCACAATGAGTCAGCCAATGAGGAAGGAAGTGGGCGAGGGACACTTCAGGGATGGAGAAGATCTGCAAGGAAACAGGAGCAAGAAGAGAAGAGGAAGAGATGCGTTCAAGACAGTTCACAACAAGCCTTGGGGCTAGGCCAGCTCCAACGTGACCTGTGAGCTGAGCAGCTCTGCTCTGCAGCCAGCTGTGCCTGCTGTACTCTGTTGATACTGTGCTGTGAGACTGGTTTCTTTTAACTGGATGCAGAGGAGAGGTGAAGAAGTTTGTTGCTCTACAGTTATCCTGGAAGCAACTGTAGCAGACCCATGAGGTTTGGAATGTCAGTAGGGAGCAATAGAGCACCTGTAAGAGGAAGGAGCAGCAAACCTTTGAGGACTCCATCATCCCAAACTCAGCCAAAACCTTGGACTGAATAAATGCAAATGAAACTAGTCACACCCAATGTTTTCACTTCCTCCTGTCTGCTGCCAGGATGGTGCCCTCCTGCAAGCTCTGCCTGCAAGGGGAGGGACAGGCCAGTCACCACATGGCCCTGCTGTTTCACACACAAATCAACACTGGCCCATCCTTTCCACACAAAACTGTCATTTCTCCCCAGCAAGCAATCCCACTGTCCCGTGCCCCAGCAGCAGCTGGAGGAAAGAACCTCCTTTCCCCACAGCAGGAACTTCCACACCATTAGTCACACAGATCCTGATGTTGGGGTCGGCTGGGCTCAGACTAGACACACGTGCTCTGAACTGAGGGTCCTTTCATGACAGCAATCTCCACCTCTCTGAATTCAAATTCGGAGATGATCCTGCTCTGTAAGTAACCCCTGCTTTGGGGGCCCCTGTGATGGTAGGACAACATATACAGAGATGTGACAACCCAACAAGAGGTGCAGCAGAAGAAATCAAGAGTGCAAAAAGATAATCTGTCCATCTGAGGAAGCTGGAACTAGCTCTTCTTCCCAGATCATTGCCAAGGCCAGAGATCTGGATGAGCAGTGCAGCAGAAAGGCCAACAAAGAGGGAACTGTCAACAGTAATAGCCCACTGATACTGTAGCCAGGACTGTCCATGTTTGCCTGTTATGGCTCATGGGTTTACCCCTGCAGTTTTCTACCCAGTCCTGTGCTATGGCTGACCAGGACACTTTTTCCCAATACACAATACCTGTCCTTAGGCTATCCAAGAGGACCCCACTGAGGTCTCCATGCAGAGGGATCCTTCCACCTACTTAAGAAAGCCTGGTGCTGATATGCCACTGCAGAGCACAGCACAGGACAGTGGATGAACCAGAACCCATGAGCTTACACTGCTGAAGCTCTAACAAGGACAAGGAGGAACAGTAGTGGAAACAGGTGACTTGCATCAGAGGATGTTGCCATTTTCTTCCTCATGTTTCAGATCACCATCAGGAAACCAAATGCAATTGCTTTTTTTCCTCCAGTTTAGCAGTTGCTTGAGCAGAACAGAAAATACCGGTTGTTTACATCACTAACAAACAGGCGAAAAACCTGCAGCAAGTGGTTTGCAGAAATTCAGATGCTGAACTGGGTATGAGTAATGGTCTTGACCAGGATTTTGATCAGCAGCAAGAAAATGCAAAGTCTACATTTAGAGCAAGTGGTGTCTTCTAGATAATAAATAACTGAGCCAAAACAGTCTAGAGATAACAGAAAGACCCCAAACCACTCTAACAGATCAGTTCCTCAAAGACCAGTGCACGTGCTAGCAGCTTCCCACTTGGGTGTGTTCCAAGATAACAGTAAACAATCTTGACCATAGCAGACAGGTCAGAATGACCAGAGCAGTATTTAGAGCATATCTTGTACTTAGGACTTCCTCCTTCTCTATCATGTTCTGCAATTCATACTTATGGAGAGTAATACAAGACTGTCCCAAATGTGACTAAAACCTTTCACAGATGTAGGCCAGCATATATGACAAGACAGATAGGTAAATACAAGAGGGTAGACAGCACAGATTTGGGCTCTTCAGCAGCTTCTCCCCTCTTAAAGCTTCTCTGAAGGAAGAAAACAGTTCTGGGGGATTCATAGGAAGCAAAAGACACCAAAGCAACCATCACTGCTGCTGGAAAGCTACTGCTTTTCTGGGACTGTCAGGACCTCCGAGGGAGGCTGGAGAGCATCAAGGTTAGACATGGTCTCACACGCTAACCTGATGTCTGTACGTGAGGTAGCTCTTATTGCTTAGCGGTTTTGAGACTTCCCAGAAATGCTAATTTAGAAAACATGACCTGAAGCACATAGCAGTCTGTCCTGAACTGGGCACAATCCTACTTCATCCTCTCCATTTTGCACTAGCATTCTCCCCAACAGCAGGCAGACAGGTCCTTCTGGCACCACGTAGCTGGTGACAATGAGGAGCTGCTCCTGGTGTTGAGCAGAAATGAAAGCAGAAACTTTTTTCCTTTAGCTGCTACTGCTAGTTTAGGACAGAGTTTTGAGTTCAGAGGACCCACAAATTACTCTGTACTAACTGTGTTTGAAACAGACCTCTCAAACAGCATCTGACCACAGAGTCCAGTAATAGCCATTACAAAGTTTCAGTTCTTTTGACTTTTTCTGAGCCATGTTTTCCAGCCCACCCCTCTACTGCAGTCTTTCCTCATTACACTGAGTGTTTTGAAGCACTTGGTATAGTCACATAAGCACACATTTAAGCTGGAACAGCTGTGCTGGAAACTATTCCTAGTTTCCCAAGAGGCCCCAGGAAGCAGTTATCTCCTCTGCAAAAACAGTCATTCAGGGACTTCCTCACAGGGTCTAAAACCCAGGTATCTTATTGCAAAACACACCAGGAATAGAACATCTTCTGCAAGCTCCTTACTAGCTCTTGAGATGCCTGTTGGATGCTGAATTTTTGTATTTCAAAACCAGAAGTGAGAAGAGGGGAACAATCTTGTTACAATGTCAATTTGGTCAAGGTTGCAAGGACAGATTTTTCTGGAAAACATAGCCATTATTGTTTAGGCCAATCATTTATTCAGCTGCAAACTCTTCTCCGCCTTTTAGTTCCTGTCTTTGCATTCTGCATTGCAGGGTGTGACTTTGATTATTGTGCAAGTTGCCTCCTTTGTAATATTCCAACAAGAAATTAACTGATGACTACACTGGCATTTAAAATGTCAGACCACAGTTAACTATTTAACCTATTCCAACTGTTTCTACTTGTGTCAGATCAGCAGCTTTCACATAAACTGTGAGGATTCAGTCTTCTGCTGACATGCAATAACAAAGACGTAACTGACCCAGCTGCTTAAAGTGATATTGCTGGATTGAGAAGAAACACCAATTTACAACCTAAAGTAATTCCAGGTTCAGCAAAGCTTGTGAACCTCCCACAACCCCACACTGTAGGCACCACAGTTATCTTTAACCAGGTCCTAGTTTACTGCTCTTTACAACATATCTCCCCAGTAAGCCTAGGACAGGGTGCAGAAACATGGTGCGAGAAAGGATGGTGCTTTTAGGCTGCCCAAGGCTAGTCTATAAGACAGAGGCAACAAGCTGGGTGATGGGAAGAGCAAAGCTGGGCTCTGAAGTACAACTTTTCTAGATAGAGGATTCTGTCAAAACTAGATCAACCTTCATTCAGAAAACAAAAGGTAGCTGCTGTTTAAACCACACTGCTAACAGGCGGCACTGTGGTGTGCAAGTGTAATGCACTGCGGCACAAGGCAGCAAAGCAGCAGGCCACCAGCAAAGGAACTGGAGCAGCTTTAAGAAGTACAGTCTGAGCCAGCTGCTAGTGAGACCTGCGGTCATAACTGCATTTTGCCATGGCAGAAGTCTTCAATTAGCCACATAAAACATGCAATCTCAACTGCAGAAGGAGCGTAGACTGGGAACAAACACACTAAACTCTCCAAACTGGCAAAATCTGCATTTAATTTACAACATAATAAAGGTTACAGGTAAAAAGCTCAACAGAAAGAGTGAAAAAGCCTATTACATATTACACAAGTGTACAAACTTCTGTACAAAGCCCCTGGATGTTATACTGTCCCCTCCTGTACTGGCCAGCTATGGCCTATAAGCTCTGAAATAATGAGAGCTTGTACAAATCCAGGGAGGAGAAGAGCTTTAAAAACAATGAGCCATAAAGCTTCCCTTTCCAAGAAAGAACTTGCAAAGAGCCACTAAGGAAAAAAAAAGGGGGGGGAGAGAGTGAGAGCAAGCAAGTGCAAAAAAGAGAGAGAAAGAGGCAGCACGAGCAAGCGAAGAGAGAGAGAAAGAGGCAGCACGAGCAAGCGAAGAGAGAGAAAGGCAGTGAGCGTGAGCGGCAGCAAGAGAAAGAGAAAGAGGCAGCAAGCGCGAGAGAAAGAGGCAGCAAGCGCAAGAGAAAGGGAAGGAAAAAATAAAAGTCCTGTTCAACTTTTACTTGCCCTAACTAGTCTTACCCTAAAAAGTCGCCTTCAGAAAACAGACTGGCAGGAAAAAGAAAATTTTACATCCTGGAAAGAAGTAAACCTAAAAATCAAGGGAGAAATATTTAAAGAGTCAGTATGGAGTGTCTGGAACAAGAACGCCTGAAGACTGAATCATTTTCAATAGCAACCTAAACACAGAGCTGCACAACTATGTCATGGAGAAGTTACTGCATTCATCCACATAGTATTTTCAGGTAGGTATGAAGGGGGAGGGGGAAACCTACCAGTCCCTCAAGGCATCACTCTTGGGTGGGGTAGCTACCAGCTCATTTTTTCTTCAATAACATGATAGAAGCAATCACTCTGCAGATGCAGAAGTCGCACTGATTTTGGAGCATCTGTCCAAAACAGTTCTAGTGCATATGGCAGACCAGATGCATTAGAAAACAGCATTGCTCCAACAACCTTCAGGCTTTCACAACACTAGTTTGCCAGGTAGCTACAATAATGTACACATTAATGAACTGCTGGGGATACTACTGTCATTTTAGTGGACATATGCTGGAGGAATCCCCCAAACAAAGGAATGTGACTACACAGCTGAACTGCACTATACAACGTAAAAAATCCAGAATAAATCTAAGAAAAATAGAGTTCTGGCCTTACCTTATGTAAAGACACTGCATCTGAATACATTTGAATCAGATTTTGCAATGTAAAAATGAGAATTTGAAGGGCTGGAGCGACTGTCCGAATCCAACGCATTGAATGCAATTGGAAATAGTGGTGAAGTAGTTAAAAAAAAAAAAAAAAAAAAAAAAGGTAAGGTTACGAAGCCAACCTGGGGACTGCTTTATTTAAGGTGAGGCAGATTCTCTTCTGAGAATTCATATTCTAGCTTTAAGCAGCTCTCATTTCTCACCTGCTGTTACGAACAGCCAAAACTAAAATATGGTGTATATTGTTGTTTTAGCTGTTAAATATGCACGTCCTCTAACACTCCTGATGGTTGCTCATTTTTACTTGTGCCTTGTTGTGTCTCATACATACTCTAATCTCACAGGTTCCGTTTGCAAATAAAAATGAAGTTATTTGAATTAGATGGGCCACTGAGTTTAAAAGAAAGTATTCTCCTCTGTGTTATCTCCCCTTTAAGTTATCACAGTGGAAAGGATTATCACTGCTTTGTTGTTTATTACTTGTACAGTGTAGATAGTGGCAATCACCCAGTCAAGGGTTCCTAGGCTCACCATGCTTGCGTGCTGCCATTAGCACCAACGCAAGCTCAGATCCATTCATGTATGCATTCATGTATCCATCCACACAGCACTTTACTGTACAATACTCGACCACAGCTCAGGAACCCCACCTATTTCTTGTCCATTTCAACTCCAGGTTTTCATGAACTAGTGGGATGCTGTAGTGTTTTAGGTGGTAATTAAAAAAAAAATTGCATCTAAACTTAAAAAAAACAAAAGAAAAAAGAGAATCCACCACAATGGTGGATTTTGTAAAGGTAAAATAAAATTAAAATTGACCTATATTTTGCGAGTTTTAGAACTCGCATCAATGTGATTTCTGAAAGGCTTCACCCAGCAAACATTTACTTCCGATACAGCTGAACTGCTATGAGCAAGCCCAACAGGAATGACATTACTCATAGTAAGCACTATACCTAGATACATATACTTGCAGGGTCATGCCATTAAAGGTAACTGTGTGACTCTGACCCCTCAACTTATGGAACAAAGTTCAGAGTAAAGACCTTTGGGGACAGTAACGGCTAAGAAAAGGCTGCCAGATATTTTGGTTCAAAAGGAGATGGGAGCTGTATTTTCTTAAACATACATATAAAAACATTTGAAGACAGATCTTTAAAGGATATTTCACTTCTCCAATCTTGATATTACATGTGGTTAGGACACTGAAATTTTAAAAAGACGATACTGCACATAAACAGTTTCTGAAGTTCATAACTCCCACCCTCCCTCAACAAAACCCTACTCAGATCAGTAAGGAAGGGGTTGGCTTCTTGCCCGGCCATGCCTCCTTTGCATATTTCTTCTTCTTGGGTTCATTCACAGCTTCAGGATTAAAGACAGCAGGGTTTGGAGCAGGGTTCATGTTAACTGTTGAGGGTACAACAGGAGTCAAGTCCACATCTGGGGCAAGATTAGGGTAGGGCATCGGCAGACCACCAATGAGTGCTGTACCATGGACACCATGTGATTGGGACCCTGCCTCATTGTGAGTTGGAGGTAAACCACCATACAATCCTCCACTGTAGGGGAAGTTTTGCATGCGCCGTGATGCAGAATCATCTGTGGTCAGTGAGCCTGGATTCTCCAACCGTTTTTTCTGTAGATGGAAGTATTTAAAGAATTATTCAGAATACAAGAAACAAGGAAGCAAGCCACTTAAACTGGATCTCAATGCCATTTTCCCTGAAAAGGCACCTAGACTGGCCACAGACAAGGTAGTCACAAACATGGGTGGATTAACCATTTCCCACATCTTTGTCCCAGAAGATTTCTTCTGGGGTTCCTCAAAAGCCACCTAATAAACTGTTAACAACACACAATGCAGGAAGGGGTGACAGAAATTGAGATATTAGCTCAGGTTTAACTTAGATCAGCTTTGAGTTCCCCTTTGCCTCCGGAACTTGCTTGCCAGACTTGAGCTTGTCCTGAATGCAAGACCAAATAGGTCTTCAGAGAATAACAGAACCCCTCCTTCCCCACACAATGAAAAACAGAGTGCAACTTCTAGATCAATGATCACTTGGGCGATTTTGCCTCGCTCCTGATCATTTGAATCTTCTCCTGCAGGCAAGCAGTTTAAAGTTTTATGTAGAATTATCCTTTTCCACATATGTTATTTAGTCTATACCAGCAATCAGTGGCATTATTACACTGTTCCTTAGCTACTCTGAAGTTCTTCAAATCTTCCCTACTCCTGGAGTATTTGAACTAAATATAGCACTGGCAGTACACTCATTTTGGGGCAAAGTTTAAACACCACTAGTTCTAGTAGACAACCTTATGAAATCTTTAGCACTTACGGTGTTTAGATAAACACTTTAGATAAATTTAAATTTAGATAAATACTTCCCACAATTGATGCCAAGAAGTACCATACTGAATTTTTGGGAAGTGGGTTGTTTTTTTCTTTGGGGCAGGGGGTAATTCTCATTAGATCCCATGTGTTATTAAAGAAATGAGTGGGACTTGAAGGGAAATTGTCAAATCTGCTAAAAAAGTTAACTGCAAGAAGTGAACAAAATGTTTGCTTAACAATAAAACACTTGCCATCATAGAATTGTGTTTAAGGTTATAATCCATACAGCGAATTTATCAAGGTAATTTCTTAATTAGAGAGTTGGGAGTTACTCTGTACCTTAACAGGGACTACTGCTGTCTGTACCATGTTCCTGAAACGCCCAACAGATGGGTCCACATCCTCTGTAAAGGAAAGCACAGTGAAGCTTTCAGTAAGAATACAGAAAAAGATGGAACATTTGTCAGGTAAAGCAACCTGTAGGAAGAACTGGTCCTTCTCTTCTCAAAGCTGGCATTGTAGTAGCCCTCAGTAAGCGTGAGCAGGCCTCAATAAAGAAAGGAACTAAGTGTATGGATGGGGACACCTAGTGGTTGTCTTAAGGTGGGCTCATCAGTTACTCTGGGAGAAAGCCTTGGGAATGCCACAGGGGACATATGGAACTGGTTCAGGCAAAGGGAACAGATGGACTGCTAGTTTGTATTGCTCAAACAGAGTGGAGTTTTGGGCTGAAAGCTGACGCTGACAAGGCACTGCACATGCTCCGAGTCACAACTGTTAGCCCTGCAGGGCCTTATGGGCCCTTGAAGGAGTCAGCAGAATCCAATGTACAGTCTCTGAAAATCTGAGCATCTTTTTGCAATGTAGATAACTGCTGTTTACATGAAGACATTCCAACAGCTAAATGGCATAAACTTATGGATCAAAATAGTTATTCTGGGTGGTACACACTGCTAAAAAACTTAATCTCCAGAGGGTATTCAAAGATGCATATTTATTAATAAGCTGCACTTATTAACGATGTCTCATATTGACGATGTTCCTATTAATAGGAACATCATCAACATAAAACAGCTAAGGAAGAAAAACAATTAGTGAGGAACTGGATACATTTTTAGAAGTGTAATTTTGAATTAGAATCACTTGTTTCAGATATGCAGACAAGCAGGGAAAAAAAAAGGAACTGGAAATACAAATACTGAGTCCATGAGGCAACAGGTAGGGAAAGCATTAAGGAATAGATTAAAAAAAAAACAAACAAGAAGTTCAGTTCTCATTTAGATTCCAAAGGTGAGAATTTAAAAGGTCCTTTTGGACCCATGGGATCTTTCAGTCTGATGAAACTGTGAGCAATGAAGCTGAATGTGATGCTCCTGTCCTGAACAAATCATGCAGAATTTTTATAGGTAGAACAGAAGAATCAGAGGTCAGAGATATGAGAGATGTGGCAGCTTCTCTGACACAGCAGACCCCAAATAGTCACTGCCAAATTTTTGTTCTCCTTGACACACAGCCATGAGGGATTCCTATGTGAATACTGGTAAAGGGGTTCTAAAGGCATCAACTGGAGTAAAGCAAGCTATAGACACTCACCCGGATTAATGATTTCATCATCATCACTGAATGTCACTCTGGAGTTCTTCCGTTTTCTCTTTGGTCTCTGAATATCCAAGTTTCCTTCCTCTATGGTTAGTGTGGAAATTCTTTTGTTGTGGGCTGTATTAAACTCTGTCAGGTTCTAAGGATAAATTCAGAGAAGAAACAGTCTAAGTAACTAGTGTATGAAGTTTGTTTTAATCATGTGATTGTGCATGCCAAAAAACTACAGCACACCATTTAGATTCAATGTTAGAACCCTAAGAAAAAAGTGTGCTTCAGTGCCATGCACACTGCTTTCCCACTCTTCCCTAGCTAACTGTAGGAAACAAGTCTCTGTTCACTGCTATTTGACAATGGGAGAAGAGCCTGGGAAATCACCACTGACCTGGGGTGAAGTTACTTGGATTGAGGGCTGCCTACAAGCCTTTGTGAAAAGACCATTGGAACAGTAGAGTCATTAGGGCATTAGTACTGGGAAGCTGCATGAAGACAGGCCTATCATGGCAGAATGAGATGGTCTGTGAATATCTGCCAGCAGGAGACACCTTGGGCTGTCTTCAAGGCGAAGAAATTAAGAATCTGGACCTAAGCAAACAAGTAGGGAATGCTATCCATTTAGATGCATATGCCATCTAGGTAAATATGCCATGGTGCTCACATCAAGTTCCGTTTCCTCCTCTGGCAGGCCCAGCAAGCCCTTGAGCTCTTCATCGTCACCACCCATTTTCTCATCTCCTTTAACTGCTGATGGCAGTGTCTGAGGCTTCTCTCGCAGCGTATATGCCCGTGTAGAAGCACCAAATGAAACCGTGGAGTCAATGGGTATTTGTTGAGGTTTGTGAGGTTCCAAACGGATATGACCCAAGAACGTGCCATGTGCTAAGAACATCAGAATAGAAAACAGTCTGTTAGCCATCAGCTTGGGCTCACGCTATTTGAGCTCAAGCATTGAGAAGTTCAGGACCTGTACGTGGGTGCTCTGAGATACAAATCACTGAGCTTTGCACTGCTGAATACACTATCTATGTACACTTAAACTACCATCCCACAAACTAAGATGATCCACAAGTCATGAAAAGAAATGACAAACACCATTTCGTTTCTGACTTCTTGTAGCTCCCATTGTACCATGTCTGGAATCATTCCCTCAGTGGAAAAAAACCCCAAACTTCTGGTTTTAGATCTCGGGAAACCACCCTGCAGAATAGGAGAGCTTCTTCATTAGAGCTGCAAAGGGAAGGCCAAGTTACCTTCCTCTTCTCTCTCAGCCTCTTAAGAGGCTAGAAATGTTGCTTTAAACACCAAGTGAAATAGATGTAAACTGAGTGAAGCAAGCACTCCTTTGCTCCTAACCCTTGCCATTCTTTCATGAGGATACTAATTCTGATTATTGCCATCTGTCCACACAATGTAAACAAAAAAATTGGAAAAATGTGTCTCAGATTCAGAAATGTTTAAGCACTGAAACATAGTACTTCTATTTACTAAAAAGCTCTCTTCCAGAGTGAAGTTAACAAGTTCAAATTTCAAACACAAGCACTTTTCTGAAGTTTCTTGAATTCAGTTTGGACTGAGGCCACTCCATATCCCACCCTGATTAAATGTCATGCTACTTACTGCTGTTCAGATCTATGAGGAAAACCCTCTTGAGATGTTTGTGATAGACCAAGGCAGCATGGACCCGAGAGCAGGACTGGTGGTCAATGGTAAAATCACACAGATCAGGATTTCTCCCAAAAAGATAATACTTCTTCTCATCAATGATGAGTTTCTGAGTAGAATATCACAAAAGCATATTAGATTCCTATAATCTTTCAGATCTTCCTGAAAAACACACACTCAAGAACACAAACAGAGCAAAATCAAAGCAGCAAAACAATCAAAGCATCAAGAGCTGATCGATATTTCAGTTCTGTCTGATACTGTTCAATAAAGAAACTCAGATGTTGCCCTTGTAATAATCAGAAGAGCTGAATATGGCAGAGTCAGTTATGCCCATCTTAAAAAGCCAATACAAGACAACCTGGGAAGGACAATAACTCTTTGAAGCATGAGAGCATCTCCTAGAAAAGAGTCTCTCTCAAGTCTGCTCACAATGTTTTTTTATACATTCCTTGAGGCAGATCATCTTGGACCTTGTCAAGGCCAGGAACCTAGGCTAAGAATCTCTAGTCCAATACAAAATATAAAAAATAAATATTTCTCTATAGAAACAAACCTACAGGAGATTTTCCAGACCTTTATTCAATTTGGATTTACATCTTTATTACACATACTGCAATATGAATCCATATTAACCTATTCAAGCAGCTACTAATTTTAGGCTTTTCTTCTTTATTCATCCTAGTTCCAATCTTTTCTTTAAACAACATTTTGCATACAGTAAAATCAGGCATGTAAAACACCCATGAAAAGCAAAGGAACATGCTGACAAAGTCCTGTGGTGTATACAGCAAATTTCTATTAAAAGATGTTGTTGATAAAAGGAACTCCTTGCTCCTAAACGCTAAAGTACCTAAGCAATGCAGCAATCTTCCTCACTGCACCCCAAGACCTTAATTTAATCTGTGTTTTCTTGCTTCCAGCTGCACAAGTCAAAGGCTAGCAATGCATTAGAGATTTGTTAACAGATGATTTTCTCTGCTCTATGGAAACATTTCCTAAAGCCCGCCCAATGTTAAGCAGCCTGATAAAGCTAATTATGATGATGTATTTTTCCACCTGAAAAGAAAATCTTAGTTCAAGAAAGCATTTGCTTTTATGACATGACCTGAGCTGAATTAACACTTTGCCTGCTGAAACACTAGGACTTTCCCCCTCTCCCTGCTTCTACTCCCAGCTATACAGTCCTCCTCTCCTCTGATCAAAGTTTTCAGCTTGCAAAGCACTTTTTTGCTGTGTTAGTTTTCTACTGTTTTAGTGAACTGAATCAGTTTGCCTTCAGTCAGATGCGTCTCACACTGGCTTTAGGAAAGCAATGAATTACATGCACCAGGACTGTGGGATGAGGCAGGACCTCCCTTTCTGGCAGCAGCAGCAATCACATGAATCACACTTTTTGGCAGCTGTATAAGCCACAAGCTCAGCTAGAAATAGGTGATATTTCAAACTAGTTACAGGGAGATTCTTATTTTTTCAGAGCTATCAGAAAGACTGACACAATCAACACCTAGACAGGCATTTATTCTGTGACAGTATTAAGTCATACAGAAAATAGGGAGACAAAGCATGGAACATGACATAGCATTCTATTCCTCTGCCTTGTCTACAGGCATAAAATTCACGCTGACCTAATATTCTACAAAGCACTTTGCAAATTCGTGTCTAATTACCTGTCCATCCATTATCAACTTTAAGCTTTACTTAAATTGCTGCTTTCAGATTTCACTTCCCCTTTGAATTTTTTCAGATTAATTTTTTCCCAGATCTGTTCTCCTACATTTTGTAAGTTGAACTCTGCATTGTTTTGCTGAACATCTATCTCTGTATCATTTTCCAGCCCTCATACTGCAAGTTCTTATAATCTGGTACTCACTAATAAATATTTAATGCATTTCATATGTTTATTCTCTCTTTTATATCACAATTAGAAGATGAATAACTCAGTCAACTCCATACTAGTATATATCACAATCACTTAATTTCTGCTTCTGCTAATTAATGTCTTATTCACAACTAACACAAGGTATTCACTTTTAAACATAATTTCATGAGAGTAAATGCTACGTAAATCAGTAGATTTCACAGATGTTTATATTTTGGCCTGCTTTCCTAAAATAACAAGATATAGATGATCAAGCTGTTTGTGCATCAGCCCCCTACCCCCACCACTAAACCGAATAACTTTAATATCTTGAAATTGGCAATTTCAAGATATTAATTTCCAAGACATTTTGTGAAAACAAACTGCTAGATAGAGGACAACCACCTCACTAGTACCCTCAGTGATATACAGGCTGATAGAAAATCCACAAGAGTACTTATGCTTTAGCTGTAGAAAAATCTTTTTGAGTCCACATCTCATTTGATGGTACAGAAATCACATCATTGTTAGAGATTCACCTTCAAATAGATTATCTGGTGACAAATAAGGTTTAAATGCAAAATGAAAGGGAATGATGATTTCCTCGTGACTGGGACATTTAAAACATGCAGTTCCCTCCTTTGAATCTACCTGTGCCTGTTAGGGAATAGCATACCTTGAAGCCTCAGTTTAGATGGAAAAAACAAAACAAGAAATCAACATACTGAAACAAAGTTTCATGGATTCTGCTGTCACCTGGCTACTTTATCATCACTTCCTGCCTCTTTACAAATACTGGTTTTCACAAGACTCTCCCTTCAGAACTAACCAGAAAGTATTAACCATTGAAAAAGAGTTTAAACAAATACTTGGTTCCCTCACTTTTTTTTTTAAATTATTTCACTTTATTTATTTTTAAATATTCTACCTGTAAATGGATCTCTCTCCTCCCTGTAAATGCTTAAGACTAGCATACTTTTGCTATGCTTTCCCCTGCAAGTCTTAATGGACACCTATCATTCCAGTAGTCTCTATTACCATATATATTTTTTCCTTAAGATTCCAGTAGTTTAATCCATCTGTTTATCTGTGAATACCGTACTGCTTGCTATAATACATCTTCTGAGAAAGTTAATTAGGATTTCTGGAGGTTTCAGCTTCATAGCAATGGATTTATTACCAATCCTACATAGTATGTTACTCATTCAGTTCAGCACTCTTGAGTCTTCCATTCAATACATTTGTACCACTGAATTCTGAGATTCCTCTTTGTGGAAAGGAAAAACAGCTTGCACCAACTTTTCCTTCTACCCTAAGGTACTGAAAAAACTCCTGTGTAAACAGAATCCCGATACAAACAAATGGATCTTCAGAAGTTGCTTCATTATTCCACATTTCAGTGTTAGATCCACAAAGTAGCTATCTCATGGTCTCAAGTACCATAAAAGTTGGTCCAACAGTTTCTCGTTCTTATCGACAGCTTAATCCAAAAGAAATTTCTTGCAAGTTATCATCTGCATCCTTTAAATGTAAAACAATACCATTCTGACTTGACAGTATTTCAAGAGATCTTGCAAAGATACAAATGAATTCATAAATTGGAAGTGCTGCAACAAATCAGCAAGAGAAAATCATTTTATTGACTTTATTTCAGTAGAATGTTTTGAAAAGTTTTGTGCCTCTGAGTTATAACCCAGTGTTATCCTTTACACACTGAGCTTAAATACTGCATGGCTTGTTTAATGTTGCACTTCTCAGACCCAGCAATCACAAGGTGTACCTCAGATCTCTGTACAAGACCTGGGACACAGATGGCTCGGTTAGTATCAAGTGCTCAGTAATCCACAAAGATTTAAGAATGTTCTTACTTGGTTACTGCTATCTACATAAAAGAAATAAAACTGAGAAACTACCATGTGCCACTAACCAAAGAGGGAAATAGATGTATCACATTCAAATGCTTTGTTAATTTATTGCACAGCTCTCATGTGTACACAAAACATATTGTCTCAGGTAACCACCAGTTTGGAGAACTTGTCAGCCCCTATATACACTGTACAAGGCCACAAAACAACCACGTAATGCTCATGCATGGTATATGAAACAGTCTGCTACAGCTTCCCAACCATGCCAGCTCTTCTGGTTCTTACTTCAGCAGACTATTCGAGGCAAACCATACTTCCATGTTACACTTGTGGCTGGGTGTACCTGGTCACCACCTGCCACATCATTCAGCACAAAGATATGACATGCTGTGTAGCTGGCAAACTGCACCTCACTCAGATGCCTTGACACTGATACCCAGCATTAGATATTCAGGAGATAAAATAGGAACTCTGTAGTCATTCTGTAACTGTTCCAATTGTACAATGGCTTGCTAGAGCGTAAACAAAGAACAGGGCAGATCATCAACTGGCATGCATGCATCAAGCAAAGATTAGTCACTGAAACCCAGGCTGATGAATGTTTGGGACAAATGCCTAAATTTTTACTAAGGCCAGGCCAAAGCTGTGGGAAGAGACCTCTCATCACATCCTCTACTGAGCCTCAGAGTGCTTAGACAGCAGACAAGCAATGGCTGTTAACAGTGCTTTGTACGACAGCAAAAGAATCTTTTAGGTTGTCAAGAGAGTTGATGTGAGGAGGAGGGAATCAGGATGTTTGTACCACCTGCTTTTCCAAGGCAGCTGGAGATCCCAGGCTTACAACTTGGGCCAAAAACTCTGGGCAGCACAGCCTAAATAAATTCCTTCTAAGAATCTGACAACGCCAGGAAAATATTCCTGACTGTCAATTTACCAACACTGAATTTGTTCATCCACTGTCAAAGGTAATGGCATATTGTCAGCTTCCATATCGGCGTTCTGCTGCCTTTTTTCAGTGCTGACCAGGACTTCCGTGATAGCCATTTGCCTAGCACACGTGGATTAATTTAGCAGAGAACTTCATATAAACTTTCTTTTCCATCCTCAAGTTCCCTCTCCACTCTCAAAAAATCCAAAATAAACATGACAAGATAAAGCTGCTTTCATAGAAGGTCTCCCAGGTAGGAAGGCTGCATTATGTTTGACCTCCTGCTACGTATTGGAAAACCCAAAGTCATTGCCATTTGGCTTTGCTCACTGTATCTCGTTATATAGCCCAGAAAAAAATATCAAAAAACTCAGTACCAAGTACAATCCTCACAAAAGATGCTGCTGCTAGGATGGCAATGAGAAGGATGAGCTGAGAAGGACTCATATTACAGCTCTCTGACCTCTGACAGTGATTTTGAATATGTAAAAGATTGCCATGAGAAGCAGGCGACAGTCCTCTGAAGAGAGACACAATGCAATGGGTTTGAAAGCTACAGCACCTAGGAAGAGCGAGTGAAGGATAGTCACTACATAGTCCAAGCAGCTGGTACAAGCCAGTTCGGCCATGCCTTGTGTGAACTAATGAGGTCCTATGAAGATAAGGTAAATGTGTGTTAATGTCTGGTTCCTTTCAAACTGAGGCTGACTTAACTTGTTCCCTTGCTCAAGGTTAGCTTTGCCAATTGTCTGTGTCTTCAAATAGGGACTAAGAGCACTCACTCAAAAAGTATGTAAATTCAAGAGCTCTGCTCTTTTTTTCCCTATAAAGACAAACCTAAAGCTTCATTTGACTACTTTCTGGCCTAGGAAGAATACAGTTTATTTATGAGATATCTATTTATGAGATTTGAGGTAACTTAACCAAATTTTAAAGAGCAAATCTCTCTCCTGCTAGACACCAGAAGGAGCTCTTAATACTGTCTGTTGCTCCTGTGGTAGCACACAGTACAAAACAGCAAACAAAGGCTTTCAGTTCCCTCAGTCTTTCCTGATCTAACATTGAGTTTTTAATTCTCCAAGTTTCTCTTCAGAGAACTTGGTTCACCTCCAATTTTGTAAACTTTTGCTCTCCAGAAACATTTCTCTATTTTAGTCAAATTGCAAGTTAGAAGCAGTCTCTCTATGGCTAAAATAAGGTTACTGGCTTGGGTCTTTGGCAACAATGTCAAAGGTTTTTTTCTTTTTCTTTTTGACTTATTACTTTTGATTGAAAATATTCTTTTAAAAAATCTGAATGTTGATCAGTACAACAATAATATAATAAGACCTCCAGTTATCAAGATGCAAGACAAAGCATGAAATATAGAATGAGGAGACAAGTTCCTCTGCCATAATAAAAATAATTCATCATATCTGTGTTAATCTCAACACTTTGTAGATCCAGAATACAGGATGAAAACCATGCTGTATTTCGCACAGCAGGACAAGGTGTCAACTAGGCATTCCATATTTTACAGGATTGTCCTTACTGTAAAACAAAATTAAAAGTGAACAGATCTAAAACAAGTAATACAATAAAAGAGTAAAAACTCTGATGTATTTGGGATTTATTTCACCACTTTTTTCTTTTTTTTTGAATGGGTTTCTTCTCCTGACTTTCCTAAAACAAAGTGTCTTCTGGTCATCTCCTATATGAGCGTCTTGTAGGAAACAACAACCCCCCCCCCCCAACTTTGGTTGTAAATTAAAGTTTGAAAGAAATAAGACTCTGCAAAGTATCAGTTTTCCCTTACAAACATACTAGCTGCGTGTGTGTGTGCGTGCATGCATGCATGCGCTGGGACAGATTTAGTGTTTGGGAAGTGAAACGTCCCTACACTGTTTGCAAGCTGAGCACCACATTTTTGTATTCTTTCAAGAGAGACTTGCAGTACAGGCAAAGGAAAACTGCTTCACTTTATCCAGAAGTTTCAGAGTATAACCAACTGATTTGGAAATAATTAACACCAGGGTGAAATGCTTCTGGATGAACATGGTAAATGTAATGACTAAAAAGTTTCTTACCGCTGCTGTTTATGTATATGATACACTGAATACGTAGAAGATGTATTTTCATACCTCAATGAGTTTGTCTCCTTTGACTACATCCAGATGTAAGCCAGGTGGAGGCTTCCCTGCCCTGGAAAATAAACAAAGAAAAATATAGTATCAAAATATTAAAAAAAATTTATTAGTACTGGAGCCGTAACACACCAAACCGATACAAATGTAAGCAGATTTATTTTGGGGAAAATATGAAACCCCCATAACTGCTGCCTTCTTCCTGCCAATTCATTCTGACTGCACATAAAACATATTTTTAAAATGAGAGTTAAGCTGACAGAACACACGAGGCATTTCAAGCTGTATTTCTCCAGGGAAAAATAGCTCATTTACAAAATGAACATAGCAGCTCCCAACAGGACATGAGGTGAGGCCAGGAAGCCCTCAACACTAGAAAAGGGAATGGGCTGGGATTATTTTCAAGAAACTTGTCTGCTTAAGGGCCTGCCAAAGTGCTCTGTTTTCTCATGTTACCTTCAAAATAGCAGGTCTATACTCTCAGCTGTTGAGAGGGAGAGAAACTTCCACCATTCTTCCCTTCTAGAACTGGTGATGGTCAATACCAAAAAGGGGCTCCATAATTCAGCTGTAATATTATTCAAGTTTTTGACCAATGGCTAGCATCCCTCCACTTTCGCCCTATAACCAAACGTTCCTACCAACGCGGGGAACTAAAACACTTCATGGAAGAGACTACAGCATTAGACAGCAAAGGGACCACTACGCTACCAAATTCTCCTCGGCCAAATTCTCAAGCACACAGCAGTTCTGTTCCTCTAGCCCTATAGCTCCATCCCTACCCACACTCTGCTGAAGTAGCTTTGCCAGGCAGATAGCATTATTCCACTTGGGGAAAGAGAGAACAGAGGCAAGCGGAACTAGGTAATTTACAGAAAAACAACATTAATATGCAGCAGAACCCATGAGGATTATCGGTGTCAAACATATATGGTATTCACAATGTTCAAAACCAGGACATCACTATGGTATGAATACACTGCCCGTCACTACATAGGATCTTAGGCTGTTGGGAGCAAATGATGTTTTTCTATTCCGACCTCTAAAACCTCTATCTCTAGTACTTCTTCACTGAGAATTACATTGCTGCTTGTCTCTGTGGCTGGACTAGCTTTCTAGGCAATGGCAGCGACCCAGTTCTCAGCTATCCTGTCATCCTTCTGAAGAACAGCCACAGAAGAGATCACATTCTCATTTACTGCTTTGCTTACTGTACAGAGCAAGCAAAGACAACAGCCACAACGGGCAGTGACATTCTCAGCATGGCTGGGGAAGAAAGAAAGAAAGGTCACTTATAATGGAAGGTGTTCATGGGGGTTAAATATAGGTGTTCACGCTTTTGGGATGTGCCTTGCAACTTGGACGTTTCTTCCCTCACCTTAAGTCAGTTGGTTGTTATATACATGCTCTCCTAGATAACTTCATACAAGGATACAGCTCTCCTATTCCTACACTTCATTTCTTTCTCAAGGATTGCACTTGCTCTAAATCCCCTATACTAGCCTGCTCTGATCTCTCTCTGGCCCTTCTTGATTTTGCCAATTAGACTTTCACAATTTTTCTTACCAAGCCCTTCTCTAAGATTGTGGATAACATCATTCTGTCAAATAAGATGAATACAGCTGATACCAATTCTTATTCTTTTTGACAAATGAACAGTAGCAACAAAAGCAGAGGGAGCAAGGCTCTATGGCAATCTACCAAAGCGGTGACTGTTTCCAAGGAATGGGATTGAGGTGGCATGGGGGAAACTAAAATGTTCTCAATGAAGTTGCACAGCACAGCTGATTAAGTTCTACAAGGACTGATTCTTCCTGTCACTCAGATACAGCGAGCGGACCACTTCATCTCAAGTATTCTTCTAGGCCTACATAGCCAGGCTATATCTAAATATTGCTATCTCTTCCTGTGCTTCTCTCAGATCCCAGCTCTCATTTTTCACTAAAAGACAGGTCTCATCCATGCACTCGCTCTTCATGCCACTTCAGTGTTTTCCTTTCTGCCCTTGAGCGCTGGCAAACTTGTTTTCCTCCATTCCATGCCAGTTACCAAATTCTAGTTACTCTGCAACACAACTTCTTTTGATAATTTTCACAGAGCATGCCTTGCTTCGATCAAACAAAAGCTGCTTTTTTTTTTTTCTTTTCTCCTTTTCTTAAACTCTCCAACCTTTCACAAATTAACTCCACAAGCTGGTCTAGTTACTCACTCAGTTTGGCCTCTGCTTTTCTTTTCAGTGATATTTTCCTGCATACTCAGTGGTCAGCAACTCCTAAAAACGCTTTAGCAACATCCTCACCTGTCGGGTCAAGGAAAACCTCCCGAGCGTTCTAGCTCAACCACGTCCTCCTTCTGTACACACAATCCCGTCTGATGGTCATCTTTTGCCATACATAATCTCTGATCTTTCCTTTCCCCTCTACTCATCATTTCACTCTTGCTGCTATTTTCACTCTGCTTTTATCTTCAGCTTGATTTTGAACACAAAAAAACTCAGAACTAACACAAGATAGCACCCTCTGAAAACAAAGGGCTTGAAAAATTTATCCATTCTCCGACTTCTTTTGGACTGAAAGTCTTCTGTAGTTAGTAATTTCCCCTACTGATCTATGCCTGCAAAACACTGAACACAATCAGACTGTAATACTGCTTAAGATACTGTCAAAACAAATACATAGAAACCATTCCCAGTAGAAAAAAAACCTTTGGAACACACTAAATCAATGTCACAGCTAAGGCTGCTGAATTTAGGCTTTTATAAAACTCTTTTAATGAAAAAGTAGCAAAATTCTTCAGTCCTGTGATCAGTTGCAGAGTTGCCAAATATCAGAAGTAATGGCTGTATCTGGAAGTGTTAACAACCCTCATAAGCTCTGGTCTATCAAACCTCTAATCACATGCGCCAAGGAGGTAAAATACTGTAAGGCATTCTCTTGCAGTAATCCACTAGCACAAAGTCTGTTAGATCTGCTGTTAGTATTTTTCCCTTATTTCCAGCATAACAAAGTCCTCTCCCTGCCAGTGACCAGCATACTAAAACATCCATTAAACTAATTTTCCTATGCGATTCCAAAAGATGGAGAAGTTACTTGAAGTCAACAGACTCTTCTCTCTAGAATATATATGGACAACATGGTTTAGCACTGCTCTGAGACAACGGATCTTACCTCAGAACTTGGATCCATGCAAGGGGATCCATGCAAAGTGCTTGCTTTTGAATGACACAAGACACTGTTCTGTACCTTTCAAATCATATATCGCAGTCCCACTGCTTGAACAACTTCTAGTATCTACATCTCAGCATTCTGCAGTGACCTTCAAATCAGACCTGCAAAAGGACTAGCTGCAAATGATTCACTGGTTCAATAAGTTTAACTGAGATAAAATATGTTTCTGTTTGGAAAATGTGCTTAGAGTGCCTACTGGATCTCCAAGGGCTTACTTGGAAGAGAAGTCTTCCAGAGATTTAATGAGGCTGATTGGCAAGGAGAATATGGCCACAGCAACACCATTAAATGAATTCTCTGGATCAGAGAAGAGGTGAATGAGTACAAGGAACTCAAAAAGAAGGTTCAGTAAGAGAGATTTTAGGACAAGCTGCTAGACAGAAGTAACAAGCTGCAAAACCCAGATGGTATTTACTTAAGTGATCTAAAGCATATCAAGTATCAAACAGCTTCCTACACATAATAGTTTTGCAATCTATTACTTAAACTACTCTCACTGTCAGAAGAATAAAGTTATCAACTGTGACACTAATTTTAAAGTGTATTCCAAGTGTGATGTGGAAAATACAGACAGTAAATTCAAGTTCTGTCCTAGGAAATTGGGAGAAATTATAATAAGGAGTAGAACTAGCAAACAGATAAGAACAGAATAATAGTCAGACCATAACAGAGTCATCTAATCCAATGTTCAGGATGGTGCACTCAATGGCATTCTTCACCTTTCTTGTAAACTGAGAGCACTATATCCACAAGAGAAGAGCTTTTTCTGTATGAAGAACTTTAAAAGGACTTTACTTATGCTTCACATTCTTGGGGAATTGTATTGGGCAGACCAAAGTGACAAACCCAGAGTAAGAAACCTTTTGCAAAATGAAAACATCCTCCAGTAACTAATACTGGGTGCCTCATACAGGCATACTCTCCCAGTTACCAACAGTTATCAATTTGAGGACTTTTTGAGACATAGTTGTTATCTCTTTAACAGCTGCTTATGTAATGGCTCTATGAACCAATGTAAAGTTATGGCATTCACAAAATCTTACGTAAATGATTTCACAGATTAACTACATGCAGTTAAACACCATCACCTTTTGTTGACTATGAATCCGCCTGCTATTAGCATTCATGCTACAGACATCTGACATTCTCAGTTGCTCCTCTTGCAGACTGCAGAAGAGCCTAGGCTCACAGTTTGTTGTACAGCTGTTCTATATCTTTGATTGAGATAATACTTAAAAATAATACTTGAGAAAGGATTAACATGGTTTTTGAAGAGGCAAGTAATATCTTACAGTCTACCAGAATTATTGTAGACAACCAAGAAGATGTAAACAAGGGTATCAGTACAGCAAACTGGCATTTTTAAAAAGCTTTTGACAAAATTATCAAGTGGTGTTAAGGAAATTAAGGTGCAATGGAGAAAAGAAAACACTAATCCAATGCTTAAAAGTTAGGAAAGAGCAGGGTCCCGCAAGGATTCCATGCTGTTTAGCAGATCCATAAGCAACCTGGAAAAAGAGAGTGAATGAACAAATGAGAAAAATCATTTATGACAACAGTTATGCAGGACAGTCAAATCAGACTACAGAGCTGCAGAAGAGTATCACAATACTGAAATACTGCTTGAGAAAACAGTCTGTAAAAATCAGTACTCTCGAACTCAATGTAATGCAAAAGAGAAAGACCACTCGAATCACACAAACACAACAAGGAGCTCTAAATTCATTACTGTCACTCAGGAATTATCTAGAGCCATTGTGAATATTTTCAGAAAGAATCATCAACAGCTGACAAAGCAAAGACACCATATGGAAGAAATTTTTATGCTACTGCATAAATAAAATGTATGCATATCTTCAATGCTGTATTAGTGCTGGTTTCCTCATCTTGTAGAGAAGGGCACAAGGCTGATAAAGCAGCATGGATGGCTTTGGACAAGGAAAGAAAAAGAATCTCTCTCTTCAGGAGCTTTGGGGAAAAAAAGGGGGCAAGTATTCACTCTCTTAGTCCCCTTAATGAATGCTACAAAATTACTGTATTAATTATATCCTGAAACACAAGAATGAAGAGGTCTCAGATTTGAAAACAAGGAGAGTGCTTTTTCCTACATTTGCATAATTTCTGGAGTACACTGTCACAGGATGTTGTAGAATTAAACTCTGTTAAAAAAGGGAGTTAGAAAATTTGTGGAAGTTAGGTCTGGTGTTAACTGTTAAACATGACAACCTAGACACAATCTTCAGCTCACAAAATCCTTTAACTTCTGACAACCAAAAGTCTAGAGTGTAGTCAAGGGGAAGATGCCTTCCCCTCAAGTCTTATGTACAAGTTACTGGCCACTATCAAGATAGGATATGGAACCAAATGGGCTGTTGGCTTCAATTAGTACAGCTGTTCTTATGCTCTCTTCTATAGAAAGAAATGGAAATAAAGAAAAATCCTCCTCAAAATAAGAAGTAGGACAAACAAGTTGCTGCTGATCTTACAAATAGGTGATGGAAATCAGTCATATGCCCTTCTCAAAATATGGCATACATCACAGATTCTGAGACAAAGTTAATGCTGGAATCTGTTTTGGTGACTTGATAATAAATTTGACAACACAAACAGGTATTATGACAAAATTAAAGCTCAAGGTTTGAAGGGAGGCATCTGTGATTTCCTCCACCCTTAGAAACATTAAAATTATACTCTCCAAACTTCCAGTTGTAAGAAACACTGGTTAAAAAAACTTGCGGTCCAAACTAGATGATCACATACCCTTCCTGAATATAGGAAATTACAATATGTATTAGAAGTATTTTATAGAAGATTTCTGATGAGAAGTGTGGTAGCTGCTTCAACTGAACAAAGCATTCCATTTGTATTAAAGTATTTGATCAACTTCACCTTGGCATTATGCATGTTTTCTTGTTACAATGCATAGTTTCATACAGCACAAGATTTTACCAGTTCAGTCTGCAAAACACTTGTTTATTTATTTGGGAATTAAGTCTCCATGGAATATAGTGAAATTAGAAAACTGTAAACAAAATTTAATTCTTGAGACAAGGGCCATGAATATTCTAGTGCAGAGAATGAAAGACTTTACGACATCAAAAACTGAATTAAAGTGGCACTGAATTAAATAGGAAAGTGAACACTAAATAGCAAGGACCAACACAGTGATTAATTGATAAGATTACTTATTCTCACTCTGAAAATGTAGAAATAATCTTGAAGTAAAATTTCCCTGTAGAAACCACAGTAAGAAAAGACAAAACTTCCACAGTCAACAACACTAGTCACTGCTATTTCAAGTCATATTGCTCTAACCACATTCAAGTAAACATCCATTAGGTTTTTTGCCTCCATTACACATACTGGGAAGCTGTTCCAGAACCGTTTTATTCTGATGGTTAGAAACCCTTGATTTCCATCCTAAATTGTTTGTTGTTCTTGTCTGTCAGTTAAAAAAAAAAAAAAACACCTTTCCCCATACTATCCCTCTTTAAAAATACTTAGTGAAAGCCAGTGATGTTTCTGTTACACTAGACAACTAAAGCTCTATTCTCTCTCAAAGTCATATCTCTCTTCCCCCATCAATGTGCTCGCCCACTGCATCTGGTTTAGTTTGAATTGAGCTTTCTTAAATACAGGTAACACAGACTATAGATTTTCATTAGTGCCTTTACAACAGCACTAACATTTCCCTGCCTCAGAGAGATGTATCCTGTTACACACCAAGTGGAATATTAGTCTTTTTATTTATTTTTGAACAGTTGTATCTTACTAGTTGTTGATGGTCATTCTGTGATCAACTTATGTACCTGAGTTTTCTCCTTTTGTTTCCAAATAGTGAGTTTCTAGCTTTTAGAATAAGTTCTTGTTACTAGCCCCTAAATATTTTCCATTTTACACTTCTACATTTCATCTTGTTTTTATTGCTCCAGTCTTCAAACTATACCAAAAGGACTGGATAATACTCGGACTTTATTTATGTTGACCACACTTAACTTGTGCTACTAATGAGTGTTGGGGCCATTTTTATCAAGGTTATTAGCAAAAAAACCAAAAAAAAACAAACAAAAAACCACACACCACACCACACCAACATGATCAGCCCAGAGGCTAATCCTTAAGAACACCTTTCTTTTGACAATTTCTCTGTCTAGCTGCAATTATCTCCTGGAGGCCGACTCCTTATAACACTTACAGTTCTCATATGAGCCCTGCCCCACCATCTCCTCCTAAAATGATAGTTTCCTGTGTGTTCAGAAAGGCCAGTTCTCAAAGAAAGCAAGTTCATCCGACAAAGTCACCCTTTGACAGATCTACCGGATCTACTTCCCCATCTTCGGCAATTAATTTCCTCAAAATATAGTCTAGCAGCAGGATAGAGCAAATTGCAGGTTCTTCTTATAGTAGCGAAGCATATGAATTTATTGGTCTTATAGATGGCACCAACTACTTAGAATGATTAGCAGCAAAATAATTAAGAGGGACATCATTGAACAAAAACAACTTCCAGCCTGGGTTTTTGAAGTATTAACTTGTAAACACCTACAAGAAATTTTTTTTCTCCTGTATTGGAAACTGAAAAATATTTCTTCAGTTTCTTCACCTTGTGCTCTGCAGGCCAGTTCACTGTTCTGTGCATTACATGGCAACAAATCTGCGGGGAATTTGTATAGATTATTTCTGTTGGTGATGGCAAACACTTTACTGCAGAACTATAGAGAAAAGGAAAAAAGCAGGTAGAGACAGATGAGGAGGTCCGCCCTCCCAGCTGAGCTCTTCACCTTGAAAGAAGCACATTCAACATGGAAAAATAAAACAGTTCAGAGAAAGAGGACAAAGCCTTTAATGCTTTGGGATGGGATACTAACTAAGAAGTACTCAATAATGGAACTGAAGTTTTGTTGAGAGTATCTCTGCAACACTGCTGATGTTCATGTGTCTTTCATTTTCAATGCTTATGTGCTGGTAGGGTTACAACACTTGCATCCAGTTCAAATTGAGCAGCCTCATTGAATTAAGCCCTATCTAGTCTAAAGAGAAATTTTGAGTTTTAGCTATTAAGGACATAGAGAGGACAAGTATAATTCTATTGTGTTAGTTTAAAAATTAGGCCAATTATTTAGGTTTCTAAATGTGGGCTCAGATGTCTAAATTTAGCCGCTTCCAAAAATCTTGGCCTATGTGACTACTGTATACACCTTCTTACCCAACTTCAAGGACAAGGTGCAATTTCCAGAACTCTAGAACTCATCATCTCCAGAAATCAGTGTAAATCATTGTCAGGAACAGCCTGATCTTGGCTCAGAGAAACTGAAGAGGAACCACTATTCCCTTTAAAACAGTATGTTTTAAATTAATTTACGTACATTCCACTACAAGCTTGACAACTGAACCACTGGGGTGTCAAGACAGACAGTAAAGAGAGGTTGCATAGAGTTAAGGCAGGTTAAAGCAGGACAAAAGGAAAGAGAGGCAGTGTTCCTTTGAACACATGATATTCATCTCAAAATCACCTCCCAGATCATTTGCACCTCCTGTAAATTGCTGCTACTCATTAAAAACCACCTCAGGAGGTATGCTAAAGATTTAACAAAGGAAAAGATATTTGTTATCTAAAGACTTCTTCTAATCTCATGGTATGTCTACATTTTAACCAAAGAAAGCACGATCAACATCTTTATTCCAGTTTTAAGTGTATGTTCCGTGTCCCTGCTGACACATATATAGGAATTACAGTACATGCATTAAGCAAGTACTGGCATAAGCAAGTACTATTTAAGAGAGAATTCATTATTTGTCAACTGTCTTGAGCCACTTTAACTGCTGGAAATGAAAGAAGAAAGAATAATTATTTTATGGACTATGATGAAGTACACCACACTAGCATGAAAACGAAATCAAAGCCAGAATTTAAAGCCAGTGAAAACCTTGAATTTCAGTAGAGAAGGCTTTTCTGGAAACTGGATACTAAAACATAACCCACGTCAGGGAAGAACAGATACAATAATGGAGGCAGACCTCAAAGTGTGGTCAATGTTTTAAAGAAAAATATAGCTATTTCTGATTAATATTTTTAAGATACGTTACTCTCACGGTGATGTTTACAGTCCCAAGTGCCGCTTCAATAAAAACAGAAAAATAAAGATATCAGTAAACACTACAATTTTGACTTTAATACAGGCTGATGAGCTTGAAAAGGATTCACTGTAGAAGAAGCTGCTACTGACCACGAAGACTCTCTGCAACTCAAGGGCTTTTGGTTACCCCAAATTCTCCCTGCTAAGATCTGCACCATTACGTATACAGAAAACTTCTCAGTGCACATGCAAGACACTGAGGATCTACGCAGGCTGCATCTACACTGATGCTTTATCTTCTGGTTGTTGTCTACCAGCAGCACATTCTCCACCAGCTGATATCAAAAAGAGGAATTTTATTTCTAACCACCTGCTGATGATATTTACTAGCAAGATTCCTATCCTTTCAAATAACAGTGCTAACATTGATCATCAGCATCTCAATGGCAGCATCAGAGATGCCAAAGATGGCACAATTCAGAAAGTCCTTGGCATAAACAAGATTTGAAGAACTAATTACAGCAGCTGTCAAAATGACTTTGAAAATTCTGCCTTCTCTCTCACTCCCTGCTCCATGAGCAGACTCACTCTCTGCCATGACCTTTCAATACTAAAGCAGATTCATTGTTCTCCATTCAGTTTCTTAAAACCTCGTTGAAGCCATCTATTCGTTTACCAGTCGCTACAGTTGACAAACCAGAAGTAGGAAGCCTTGAGTCAAACACACACACAGTAGATTACATTTAATATATCACACATGAATCTCAATTACATGAAGGCCTCAAAAGACATTGGAAGTCTTCACATAGTCAAGAGCTTCAAATAACAAAACTACTGGTCCAAAGCCTGCTACTGCAAACAGTTTTCACTCTGGAGGATTGTAACTGCAGCTCATGTATAGAACAACTCTGCATGTGAATCTGCTGTGGATGACCTTCATTTATTCAGCATCAAAATTGTGTGTCCTTTTGTTTGTTCCAAAAGAAATAAAGGATTTAAAATTGTGAACAAGAATTTATAATTTGGTAGGTGCTGGCAGAATTAATGTAAGGTTTTTACAAGAGATATAGTATTTTACTTTTTGCAGACTAGAAAATCAAGATCAGAAGTAAATAAATTCAACCTGTTAGGAGGGCTCCTCCCTCCTACTGGATGAGACAGTGGAGTACCATCAGCCATAACTGCCTAACATTTTCCACTTTCAGTTGCTTATACTTTTAGCAGAATACAAACACTGTTACTGGAAGCTATCCACATTGGCTCTTTGCTGCGTATTAGTTTTTTAGGCTTACGTAACAGCTTATCTGTTTTAAAAGAAATGTTAAGGAAAAATGTTAAGCTTCCCCCTCCCTCCCCCCCAAAAAAACCCAACACTCTTTCACTGAGATAATTTACCACATCTATTCATGATGATTTGAGTAAGATCAAACTCTGTCAGGCATGCATTTTATTATAACTGTAAAAATACACAGCTTGTCCAGACTCAGTAAGTAACTAAAATATTACAATTTGTACATGTCCAATAGAGGTTTAGTGGAGAGTAAATAGTTTCTTTAAAACACATAGGGCGAGAGTCCATATACTAGCTTTGTTTTACCCAAGGAGTATTTTAGGAAATTATATTAAAAGAACATTCAGCTTGCAAAAAGCTGATCACCAAAAAAGCTTGGAAATGTCAGAATGAAGATGGGCCATGGTACTTGAACATGGTTCCCTTACTCATGGGTGTGAAAACTTAGGCTTTCATCACATCTCTGATGCCCCTTCCACCTCATTCTTCTATCATTCAGCACAATGTATTTGTGCTTCAAAACCAAATCATGCTAGCACAGTGAAGGAAGCTGTCTGTCTGTAAGACCCTACCCTGTTTGTAGCAGAAGCCAGAAAGTACGTAGCTAAAGAGGCCCTCACAGTTATGGCTGTTACAGTTCTCTTCTCCAGATGGTATTTATTTAGGAATTCTTCTGCAATAGCATGCAACTGACTGAAATGAAACATTTAACAAGTTATACTTTTTCAGCTATTCAATCTAAGGCTTCCAGAGGCAGAAATCTCTAGTATTTGCTACTGAATACAATGCAAGTTGTGAACACTGTGCTATAAAAATACAATAAAAAATTCAGCACATATGTCAAATTTCATGTTGAAAAACCAGAATGTACTGGCGCTGTGTAATTATTAGGCTTACCTCCTCCATCACATCATCATTGTACAGAGCACCATCTTGTCTCATACAGATATTTGTTATTGCATATGCTTAGCACAGACGACATGGCAAAATACATGAGCAATTCTCTTCCACAAGAGATTTAAATGGCATTTGCTGATTAAAGGAAGGACTTATAAAATAAGTGAAAATTAAAAAGCATATTCACTAAGCACCCATTCACTGAGCACTATCATCCAAACACTGAAGAAAAGTATGGGACCCGTAGTAAAAAAACAGATGACTATGCAATTAAAGACTGCAGTCATGCACACACACATGCAAGGATTAATTAGCTAGTACTAGCTCATACAAATATAAAAGTGCTTGATTTTTCAACTCTACTGTTATGTCATTTTCCATGTAATTTAAAGTACATGTCACATCAGTAATCAGTCCCACATCAGCAAAAAAATATGGTATAGCAAATACCTACTTAGCCACCTATCCAAAAATTCAAAATGAACAAAACAGGGTCCTAGATACCCTAACTGAAGGCCCTGCTCTCAACAGAAGGTTGGGCCAGATGATGTCCAGAGGTGCCTTCCAACCTGCACTTTTCTACGATTCTAAAACCAACCATATTTGCATTTCTAATACTGCTTCTCCAACACATCACTTTGCCCAGCCTTCCTACACAGTACAATATAAATCCAGGCTAATTTTAAGCTGATAGATTTCTTGCACTGGATACATAACTCGAATGGGAAATTTAACCTGTCCTACAACATATATTTTGTTTAAGCCCTTGCAAAAACACACAGCATCTCCTGAAAGCCCTCTGAGCTTCAGCCAACTCCATATTTCGGCATTAAACCGAAATAACCCGCAAGCATTTGCTGATGAAGGACACATCCGCAGGGCCGCGCCTCTCAGAGCCCCCTGACAGGGCCCAGCACCCCGGGGGGGCAGACGGCTACCGCCGCTCCGGGCTGAGGGAGCCCAGGCCCGGGCAGGCGGCCTCACCCCCGCGCCCGGGAGACGCCGCAGCCCCGCGGCCCTGCCCGGTCCCAGACTCCCCTCACATGAGCGGCCGCCACCGGGCCCGGTGCCACTCCCCCGGCCCGGCCCGGCCCTGCCCAGCCCGGCGGGCACCAGCGCCCCGCCACGGCAGCCGCCAGCCCGCTCGAGGCCCGCGGCGAAGCCAGGGGCGAGGGCCCCGGCGGAGGGGGACGGCCCCGACCCGCCCGCTCACCAGCTAGGGCACTCGAAGAGCGAGAGGCCGCCGCCTCCGGCCGAGTTCGCATTCGCCGCCATCTTGCATCTGCCCCATTCAGGCGGGCCGAGGGCAGGATGGGAAACAGGAGGACCGGAGCGGGAAGCAATCCCAGAGTGCCCCGCGCGGCTCCGCCGGAGCGAGCGGGGAGAGGGGCGGCGGTGGCGGCGGCCCGCGCTCGCCGCCCGCCTCGCGCCCCTCCCCCCGCTCCGGGGCCGCGCTCGCCGCGGGCCCCGGGGCAGCTCGGCGGCCGCGTCAGAGACCCGCGGGGCCAGTCCCGCCCCTGTGCCCAGGGGACGGCTGGAGGAGGCGCCGCGGACCCGAGGCAGCCCCACACCCGCCCAGAGGCTGCCCAGGGCGGTTTCTTAGGCGGACGCGAGGGGCCGGTCCGGAGCGGAGCGGCTCTGCCCGGTCAGGCTGGAGCCGACTGCGGCGCGCTGCCCCGTGCTTGGCCTGTGCCAGCGCGCTGCGCGCAGGCCTTGAACACCTCAGGCGGCCGCCGATCTTACTGTTCTGCCCCTCTTCACCCCCCCCCCCCGGCGTCGTCCCCCCAGGGCACCGAGAAGGCCCTCTAAGTTACCATTTAGCTAAATTCCTCAAAAGAAAACTGAGAAACACATACATAACCCTGGATATTAAAACGCCTTTTTACTTCTACCATGGGGCCTTCCATCTTGCTGCTTTTGGAGAAGGACGAGGTAGACAAAAATTTAAATGTCGGCAAGTATAAAAATAGCAGATGAATAAGATGAACAAAATGCTTCTGCAACAAGTTTTAAAAACTCATTTTACAAACGTTTTAGCTAGATGACAACATTTCTTTCAGGATCCTTCTCAGCTTTTTAAATAAATTGCAGGTAGAAAACAGACAGTAGCTAATACTGATCATATACTCTGCTTTTGGTATGGATAATTGAGCCTGTAAGAGGGAAAACTAGATTTCACTAATACTCCAGTGAGCCCCAGCTCCCCAAAGAGCTGTTAGTAAAAAGATCAAACACCCCTAAGCACCGCAGGAAGAGCTATCACTACAAACAGAGCAAGTAAGCTTCTTCCTTTCCTGGATCTCACTCTGAGAGGTAAACTTCCTGCAGTACATTTTCAGTAATTCTTACACTGGTAGCAAACACATCTGTAAGGCAGGAAAGCTCTCTCATAGTGCCAGGATGCTACAGCAAGGGAGATGAGAGTTTCTGCTTGCAATCTTTCACAAGCCTGTACCTTAGTTAAGACCATTGTTCAACATAGCAGTGGGACCGCTGCAGAGACAAACTTCCACAAAGCAAAGAAGGAAAAGGAGTCAAGTAGTTACAGCAATCCTGGGTCAAAGAAGCACTTGGGTTGTCAACTTCAGTGTCATGCGCTGAAACAGACTTGGGTTAGGAGGGATCCTAGAAGTAATGCACCCAGGCTCTCTTCAAACATGGGGAAATAAGAGCTTTCATTTTCATAGGGAGGTGTAATATCAAAACAAACCTCCCCATGGAGCAGGTAGTGCATAAAGCAACAGGAAGAGTATTTTAAATAAGGAGCAGAACAGTGCATACTCAGTTCCCTGGCTTTGGAGTCAGGTTCAACAGTACAGGCTCAGCAAAGACTTCGAGTCCCAGCAGTTGGCAAATATTCCAAGTTTACCAATCAACGTTCAAGGAAGCCAGATTCATCTTTCTATGATTAGTTATTGGACAGGATTTCTGCACAGGAGTTTTGTATACGTCCATATGGAAGTCAGTGTTTTCATCTAGGTTAGCTTAAGAAAAGTCAGGGATTGTAGAACTAAAAAATGGAGGAAACACCACTGATGCTGATATAAAGAATCTTCTGCACTGATTGCAAAGAGAGGCAGTTGCAAACAAATACTTGTGCCAGTGTCTAAATAGCAAGAGAAAGAACACGATAGAGGCTTTTAAAAGTGTTTATTGACAGTTATTAGATGGAATGATGGAGCAATAGTGCAAACCACTGTGCAATTGGGAGAACACTCCCTTCCCAGCTTTCACATTTACTTTATTATACAGGAGACATCAAATAAGGATTAAATACAAAATGGATCAGTATGCGGCATTTACCACACTGATGGGCTTTGGACAGATTACTGTTCCCTCAGTGCATGTCAGTTCAGAGCTACATCAGAGTGGGGAGTGGCTGCTGCGTTCCATCCAGCTCTACTAGCTAGACATTAATGGGAACTAGAGATCTTTCTCATTTCCACACACATCCTCAAACATTCTTAAAAACCTAGCACTTCACTCAGCCAAGTTCTGCACTTTCTATTTCATAAACAACGGAAAATATCAGATGCTCACAAGCAATACATAATATTCACTGGTACACTACAAGTGAGCTTCCAAGAGTACTTCTTTAGAAGCAGCATTTCAGGTAATACTCATCTATTTTGCTAGCTTGTAAATTTAGGTGCCCATTTTCTCATCTTTGCACAATTTTCTCCCTAAAAGCTTCTAAAAAGCAATTAGGAGTGAGCAGCTAAATTTTTTTTTCCCCTCTACTCAATATGGATTTTGTGCACCTTAATATTTCTAGTGCTCGAGAATCAGCATTGGAAGAGTTTTATTTGCCCAATAATAAACCACCAGCTAGTTTTCCAAGGAAGTTGCATTGTTAGATTATCCTAAGTCAAAGGTGTTCTGTCCTCACAAATGCTGCATTTGAAGACCCCCCCCCCCCCAAAAAAAAAAAAACACTCCACAAACCACCAACTGTGCTCAAACATTAATAAAACAGTTACAAGTCTCATGGCTAAACTGACCAGTTACTAAGCACACTAGTGGTTCCAACTGTGGTCATCCATGCCTACTTCTTACCTTTCAAATCTGTAGTGGTATCTTTCTCTAAGAGAGTTTAGAACTATGGTCACCTGGAGACTAATTAAACCATGGGGCAGACACTGGAGACTTTAGAAACTGCTGGATTAAGGTAATGCAAGTCTGTACTGTGCCCTCTTTGAGCATCATTCTTATTCCAGTCCAAAGTTACCTATACATACAAAATATTAAAATTGTGCCACTTGTCAAAAAAACAAGACATCTCCAATTATTGATCACACTTCAGTATACATTTGGGACAGGGAATAATACATTACAGAAAGAAAAAACACAAGATCTTAGTTACATAAAACAATATAATTTGTATATAAACTGATAAATACTGTCTCCATGGTTCACTAATTCCATATACTAGTTATCTGCACATTAGTTGCTAATATCTATTACTAGAAGAAGTTCTGGCTTCTGGTCTCTCAAGGTGGTCAATTCATTTCTGAGACTAGTCAGCCTGTTCGCTCTGGGGGAATGAGAATTGCTCTCCGCAATGAGACTAGGTTCCATGTGAAAATTTCATTTTATTGTCCGCCAGATAACAAGTCCTAAGATTAGAGAAGCCACAGCAAGACAAAGAATCAGGATACAGATCTTCTTACGGGATTTCTTCTAATGAAAGAAGAAGAAAAAAAGCCATTGACACCAGGAAAAGATGACAGGAGGATAAGCAAGTTTACCAGCTAACGTTATTCATTTCAGTGGATTAAAACTTTGTACCCATCCTTTTTCAAGAGAAGTAAAAGTGTACAGACTACACTGCTTAAGCATTCTTTAAACTGCCTGATCTTTCAGCTAGCCGTTTTCAGTTTCAGCATAGTCTAAGAGGTGCAATTAGGTCAAAATTTGACTGTGACAAGTCTTGCTTCTCTCAAGGAAAATACAAGTTTCCACTCAAGTTGACTATAAAAAGAGAACTTTACAACATCTAGCACATGCTTTTCATACTAAGGTAGGCCACCATAGCTTCAAAGGAAAACTAACCACCTCTAGCTAGTTGGATTTTCCAGCTAAGACAAGTAATAACTGCTAACTAGTTCTCTGATACAATCTCTCCTTGATCACCTGGAGCTGGCATGGAGATAGTATTGCATTTCTACAGTTTAAAAGCTTTGATAAACAGTTATGGTACTTGGATTTTACAGCTTTGATCACTTTTAATCATCACAGGAAGTTACAATCTGTCCATATATACAGAATACTTTTATCTAAGGATTTGAGGTTAACTATATAAGGTCACTTCCTCCTCTGTCCAGAAGAATATGTCCAATATATGTCCAATATCTGCCAGACTTGGCTTTATCATACCTTGAAGCTTCACTTTATAGTGGAACCCAAGGAAAGAGACAATGATACCATATGCTGCCAGCTGGCAAAAGCTACTTTCCTTCCCCGCTAAACAGCGCAGGAGTTTTATTGCCTTCCAGTATCTCCCCACTCAACAGCTTGAGAAAGTCCAATTTCCTATCTTGTATATTGTTCTGAAGTCCCAGCAGTAAAACTCCATACCGAACTGACTGACTGAGCACCCTCATTCCTTCACTGAATCTGAACCTGCAAGGACAATCAGGAAAGGAGTATACAAGAAAACACTAAATATCATAAACAAAGGCGTCTGCAGTGGCTGTCACTGCTGCTTAAGAGAGTTGATGGGACTTACAGGACAGACCAAGGGATGGTAACTGAGCAGTTAGAAAGATGCTGCAAATCCTGGTAAGCAGAAATTTCCCAAGTCTGTATATGAATTTTTACACATCAGTGTTTACACAAAGTTCTGTGGAGTATGATCTCGACTGGTATGCTTACAAGATGGGTATAACATGAGAATTTGTTCTTGTTTAACTGTTCTGCTACCTCCTGAGAATGGCAAAGCTAGGCACTTAAACTCACTGAGCACACCCACATGAAGGAACAAACTAATTTCATATCCTCTGCATTAGAAGGCTCATTTCAATATTGTGTTTCTCAAGTGTTTTATTTATTCCTTACAGTACAGCTTTGTGGGAGTGCCAGCTTGCGCAAGCTGTTTTTAAGAACTTGTTTGGTGTGCTGCAGTCCTCACTAAGTGTCTTGTTATGCCTGTACCATATTGCACAGATATATGTTGACATTAATGCAAAGCATACAGAATGTACCTGATAAGAGGCAGCCCTCTGTAACTGCTCACTGGCTCTTTCCACATGGACTTCTGCACTTTCCACATTTGCCTCTATGCTGTCTACAGAAAAATAAGAGCATTCTTTGTAAGAGAATTCAGAGCTTTCGTGTTAAAAATCAGATATGTGATATGATCATTTTTATACAAAATATATGAAAACCAAATCAGACAGAATATGTAGTTGAGATAAACAAACTTTCTATTATCCATATGCACTTACCAATCATATCTCCTTGGTCATGAATCATCATGGCTAAATCCTTAAATATCTGATTGACATCCAAAATGTCTGCCTGAAGGCAAGAGTTTGACAAGTTATAACAACCACTGGTTACAATTTTGCTAAATCTCATTCTTAGTCTCTCTTACAACCATTGCTCAAAATAATATAACAGATACCATCATTCGTTGACTGAGGTGACTATGCTACCATCTATGGAGCTGAGGATTAACACAGAAGCCTACAATATTCCTGCTACTCAGTGTTTGTTTCAGCACACTAGCAATTAGCACAGCATGGAATTGAGATGCACATTTTCACATGAATTGCTCCTACTACCATCTCTGACGGATCACAAATCAACCCTGAATGAAAATGTACCTAGTCTTCTTCAAAAGAAGTTGGGAAGACAGATCTGGGCATCAAGCCTCTCTACAAGAAGCTTTTTTCCTCTCCTCTCAGATTTCTTTAGCCCATCCCATTAGTTAGCACTGTGTGACATCTTTAGCTTAGCTCCTAGCACTGTTAACTGTGCAGGATCTCCTGTTCACCTCTAATTGCCTGATTGCTGTTTCTCTCTCTTTAATAAGTTCAAGGTCCTGTTCAGTTATTGCCACATCTTCTTCCTGAGACTGCATTTGATTCCATTCTTCACCACTAGAAAGAGAAAGAAGGAAAAAGCCTGTTTCTCTGAGGGTAGATATATCCACACCCATGTTATACCAAACTGCCAGTGAGTTAAACTTGAAAAATTTCCTACCAGAACAACCCCTCCCCCTGCCAGGTTTCTGGGGGTTCCTAGTATTGCAATTGTATACAGAGATGAGACTAATTAGTGGCAACAGTTACAGTCAGAACAAATGAAAAATAGGGAGAGATCAGGAAAAGCAGGTCTTGCACAAGGCTATTCCAACAACTCAGCGAAGAAACTGGGAAGCAGCTCACGCATAGGATAGTCTAAGATATGACCATTATCTATTACATTATAAAAGAAACCTTAATATTCCAGTGGTGTGTTTTTTTTTTTTTTTTTTAAATACGCCAACATCTTTCTTTCCTCTCACCATCCCCCCAAGAAGGGAGAAATCATGGGTGAAAGTCTTGATAGAGAACAGCCTACGAGCACAACACTATTAAACTGCAAAAACACTAGACAGGAATATAGATGCAAAGATTCCCACTTGCTATCTGGCATTGGGAGCTCAGAGTAAGTTCAAAACCACTGCACAAGTTACACATTAATTACAGCAAAGGCAGTACCTATAACACAAGGTCACCTATATATTTAGCATAAAAAATTCTTCAAGGATAATGCTGTCCTCTTCTTAAGAAAGGGAAGTGTACTGGAAAGCACTGTAAGGTTACAGTATGCCTGTTGAGTACACACCATTAAACAGTAAGTTTCAAAGGCTCAAAGTGCCAAAAGAAATGAAGATAAGCTAGATGACATCAGAAACAGCTGACACATCCAGAAACTCAGCTCTGAGATGACAGTAGGGTTTTCAAATATTTAAGGCAAAAGTTTCTGACATGTAGCATGCAAGAGCAATATCAAACGTGGAACAGCTGCTGTGCGCCACTACCTCTCAAAGAGCTAAGAGCCTCTGCATTAATAAGTACCCGCTTGGCTCCCCTTGCTTTGGGAAGCAAGGCCTTCAAACTCATCACAGCATCTGTATAATCCAGCAGTGTGGGGTTTTCACTTCTGACTCCGCATGTGGAGGCATGGGGCTACTAAGGGGGAGGGGGTGCACCACAAGAAGCTGAGCAGATAAAGCTCAGTTTGGAGGTAGAGGGTGGATGGATGAGACATGGAAGCTAGGTCTCTTGATTTAGAAAATTAAAGGGTATATACACATAGGGCCAACATATTTCACCCAGGATTTCTCAAACAAACATACAGTAAAAGTTGACACAGTAGTCAGAGATATTTTTCAGGTGCCTTGAGTTCACTTTACTCGTACCATACAGTTCATATACTATTTTTCAACCTAGCTTCTATGCAGGCACACAATTACTGCATAAGCCCTACAACTCTCTGACACGTTAAAGTAACGTTGGCTTGTTGTGCATGTTCTGTGTTTAGTCTGTCAGTGAATGTTGGAAGTGCCCAAGAAAATACTGTTATATGCAGTTAATTTTTTACATTGTATATTGCAAGTACTGTAATAATTGCATTTCAAATCTTTTTGCTTTGCATTTGGCTAATGAAGCCTTGCCCTGAGTTACATTAATATATTTTGCCACAGTAGTTTTAGTTATACATAGGTAAGAGTGATTATGTGCACATCAAGTGTGCAAGTACTTGTTACCTATCAAATGAGACCAGCTGTTCTTCTCTGAATCGCTCATCAGCCTGGAAGAGAAAAAAAGTGTTATTAATCTTGCAGACTACTAGCATAACTAGCAAAATCAATAGCAGCATCTTGAAGACAAAGGAGCATACTGTTCAGAGAATTCTTTGAGAATGCCACTGTCACTTCAGCTTTTAATTTTCATGTCTCTGCAAATAAGAAGCAATTGAGAGCTAGAAAAGCTAGTCTGTTTCCTCAGATCAGTTGGCATTGTCTGTCACTTCCTTTCTCCATGTATAAGAAAAATCTGAGTTCTTATGATTCTTAAACTAGGGATTATGTTCTTAAGAATTAAGCAAATGATAACTGTGTTCCCTTGTGGAAGTTAAGAATATGTACCTAACACAAAGCCCCAAAGCAAGGGGAGAGAAATGCTCTCACTGGCCTTTTTATTATGAATTCTTAGTAGCCACTGGTCAAAACAGAATAGGAAGACAGTTTGAATGTACATTAGGGATACTGGCAGGACAGGAGCTGTAAGAAAATAATAATAACAAAAAAAGAGTGTGAGACTTCAGATGTAGTTCAAGGTATGGTAAACTTCCAGCTGACCTCCTAAATTTTATAGCCTAGGGCTGACATCTGTCAAAGAACGGTTTGCAATACTTAGCTATTAGCTATACTTTGACTTCCCCTCTCTTGTCATCCACAAGATTTGTAACAGCCAGGATTCCCTCATCTACTAACACTGACAAGCAGCACATTGAAATGAACGTCCAGTACTTATAGCATCTGGAATGGTAAAATTAATGCACCAAGACCCCATCTGTACCCAGTAATGGTTCAGTAGATAGCTACAAAGTTGGTAGACAAGTAAAGGGTCTCAGAGAAGACTTGTAATTCACTACATCACTACAGAATTCCCATAAATACTTACAGAGATGCGGGAGCTAGCTCTCACCCTTGCTACAGTCTCTTTCTCCTTCTCCGAGACTTGCCTCTGTATTGCTTGGAAGTTATTTAAGGCTGCAGAGAAGTCATTCATTAAACGTTCTTTCTGAAACCTCTGCTGGCGCTAAAGGATTAAAACAAAAACAAGTCTTCAGATATTCCCATTCATCTTAATAGAACTGTCCAGGCACGCTCTTTCTCTCTCCCAAAAACCAAACAAACAAAAACCCCAAAACAAAACCAAAAAACCCAGCTGACATTCAGGAGATCTCTTGGTTCCAGCATTCTGGGGGACTTGAGGGAACAGAAAAACCACCAAATTTTCATTAGTTATACCAAACGCTCTATGCCTTGTCCACTGCAGAATAGCTCTGAGCACTAAAGTTCTCTAGATGCAGTCTGGTTTTAAGTCTGGAGTAGAGAGGCCTTCTACACTACTCCTGGAATGAGATCTGAATAGAAGTAATCCATCACATTTACTTATGTATTTTTTGGATACCTATGATGCCTTCCCCTCCATTCCCCTATTTAGCCAACATATCAGTCCTTAACCTTTTCTCCCCACTCCATTCTCCCTCCCCCTGCCACCCCCAACAATCCCCTTAACTTTCTTATGAATGTAGGAAACCTAGAGTACAGCACCCCCTCAGAGAAGCACACTTTTAAGATTAAAAAGAGTCCCAAAATTCCAGAACTAACACCCATCACCCCCAACTTTGGGAGCTGTCTCTCAGTCACATCACACTATAAGTCTGCCATTAGTTGTTCAGAGAATATCCTCTCTTAGTCTTGACATCCATTTCAGTTTACCTGTTCTCCAAAAGCATCAGTTGCAATATCCCTGGTTATCCTCATTTCACAGTATCAACTTATTTAGCTTCCCTAGAATGCCTCCTTTTAGTATTCTGACATCCCAGTTAATGGAAACAGCAAGTTGTGAAAAAGCTTGTCTCAAGGACATTTAATTCTAGGGCCCATTCCTATGCTTTCCACTAGAGAGATTCCTGACAGCCCTCTCTCAACAGAGCGAAGCAGCAGTTTGATCCTTCAGCAAGTTCGTATCAATTCAACAGCCATTCCAAGGAAATAAATGCGTTTTCAAATAGATTTTTTTTTCCCTATTATAAGCCACCATAGCAGTTTTATAATACACTGCAGCTTCTATCTGAGCTGTTTGGAAGCAACAGCCTCTCTGCCAGATGAGTTCTTCAACATGCTCATGCGAGCTCCTGCAGATTTTGGATGGACAGTGCAACAGCCTTGATTAGGCTTCAGGAGTCACTGACACATTCAGTGATATGCACATGACAGCATTTTGCTCACCAGAGGGAGATTAACTGAGAAATATTTGCTGAAAAAACAGCCAAAACATGGCCATGCTTACAACTGGCATTTCAACTTCTAAATATAGAATTAGACTAAGACAACAACTGCTGACTCATACCCAAAGATCATCCCACAACAACATTGATTTATCTGCTTTTGTGATATTGTAGTAGTGACTTAGAGGCAAGAAAACTCCAACAGCAGAGGACTGTTCCTTCCCTTTCCAATAGGAAGGTGGAATCTGCAAGACTATTCAGCAAGAGGTAAAGCCATAATCATCACCTAACTATATTTATTCAAATACGAGCAAAGCGAGTCAGCTTTTTTCCTCCAGCTAATACATCACAGGCAAGCGCAAGCTATTTGGCATGACCACACTTCATACTGACATGTAGTTTGCTCTGAGTTCTTATCCTGAAACACTGCCTCACACGATCAGACACTTTATAAATAATATTATTTTTCAGAAATGTACTCAGAAATACAGAATTGCATACTTAGCTCTTCTCAAACATTTAGGGCTTCTGATTCTTATGCAAGTAAGTTTTATACCCATTTTGCCGCTGGTAAAGTTTGAGATGTTTTCCAAATGTCACACAAGCAGTCAGGATGTTATCAGTTTAATGAGTCTTCCCACTTTTCCAACAGCTTTTTCTCCACTGTGAAAGGCTACTGTCCCTTTAGCTGTGCCAATTCAAGCTTTATGAGGCTGTGCTCTAAGCTAGATCCGTGAAATGAGTGATTTTTAAAAAACTTCCAGATGAATTCCGTGTACATACCTGTTCAGAAGCAGACAGAGGAAGCGGCAGAGACCCCAGTTCCTTTAGATATTCATTGGTCTCTTTAGCAAGTCGGTTGGCAGAATGCTGTAGCTGTTGTCTAAAATAAGGGTTCAGAAAGAGTTGCACAAAGGTTCTCTCCCAAAGTAGTTTCTGAGCAATTCAGTTTTCACAATAATGACCAATTAGGGGTTCTGAGATCACACACACCTTTAAGGATTTTTTTTCCTCCAATGTCAAAAAAATTAAAGGGAGGAAGAGACAACTTTATTCAGTGAACATAATCACTGTTCTAGGGTGAACTGCTTATGTTACCAATTGGTAACTAATTGTTCACTTGACAACCTCTGACTGCATTGGTCAAATTTAATTTGATAAAAATATGGAGATCTCAGATCTCCAAAAACTAATAAAAAACCCTATTAACATAACAGAAAAACTAATAGGGTAAACCAGGAAGACAAAATCTTCCTGGGACAAAATACTAAAGTAAGGATCAAGACTTTTGGTATTTAATGGGCACAAGATGCTTGAATGAAAGTCATCCCTTCAGTCTGATATGCAAATCTAAGTATTCAGGTTACCTTGCTGTATGAGCTCACCTGTAATACGGGAGCTGAATATGCCACCCATGCATTTTTGTATTGATTTCTATGGCATCTGACAATTTATTGAGTGCAACCACTCTCCCCTTAAAGAAGAGGGCCAAGTCTCTATAATGAAATTAACTGGAAAGACATTCATTTGGCTGTCAGTGACTTTCTTTAATCTACCAATTAAATCCAGGTCAAGTCAACTTAATACCTCTGGCAAGCTAATTCCTTTCCCTCCCAATTGGGTTCTGATCACATCCTCCAAATGCAAGTTATGAGCTCATCCAAAATCAGCTATTACAAGAAACATGGGGATGTTGCATGACTGACTGACAAGTTTCCTTTTAGTTTTCCAGAAGTTATTCCTTTCATACTTTGCTGTTTATGCTTTTCAAGTATATACAAGATGCACAGGCATACAGACTCCCTGTCTGGTCTCTCTAAGACAGAGTTTGGACTGTGCAATTTAAATATCTTCTATATTGTGTCCCAGGGGCCTGTTCTTGCCTGAGGTTATACTTGGCAATTTGGCTGCCATACAGAATTGCTAGTCTTTCTAATACCCAAATCCTTCTGTATTACAAGCTACTTTTTCATCAGATATGGATCTTCCGTGTTGTTTTCCCTTTTCCTCCTATGTCAAGGCCAAGTACCTAGTATGGCATAGATTCCTTCCAAATCACAAGTGAAGCTACTAAAATAAGACTAGTCTTCAGAGTACAGATAAGGTAAAGGAATATGTACTATTCTTATCTCCTTTTTTAGATAATCTATACTGTTTCTAATCATTCCTATCAAGCAGCTTTGAATGGCTTTTCCAGAGTTCAAAACACCTTAGCACATCTAAGAAACTACTTCACACATCTAGTCATTTTGTTTTGTAGGACTATATTAAACTTATACAGTAAAGCATCTCCCCAAAGCAAGTAATACAGTTGCTCTCAAAACAGAGAGAGAAATAAAAGAGAACCTACACAAGTGTTAGCTCAGTTAATACTTACAAGTTTTCCTGCAGCTTGCTGGAATCCTGCTTGGTTCCCAGCTGGCTCATCAAATTCTTTATCTGAGCAGCTGAAGATAAAGAGATCAGAAGGTAAGAGAGTAGGACAAAGTTCTGGTGTATTTTCTTCCTTCCTGAAGATATTCTTTTAGCTCCCCACAACAAAGGGTTTCTCTCAACATTTTGCTTAACTCAGGCTTGCATGACAACACTTACACTTTGCATTTAGAGCAAAGCATGCATTTTAAACATCCCTACTTAGACTTGATATAGCTTACTAGAGCGAGTGTTTCAAGTGAGAAAAAGACAGAAGTTTTGAGACATACATATCTTGAAAACAAGTCTTTGTGGCTAAAGCTCTTGTATTCCTCTTCCTCAATCTCATTAAGGCCAACAAACATAGCTGTTTATTTCTATCAACCTTGCCATTTGTGTATTTCGGGCTACCAATGCTGCAGAACAACCACACTATTACTAAGCTGTGTTGTTACTGTCACATATTCTAGAGTTACTTAAATTAGCGCTTTCTTAAAAAGAAAGAAAGAAAAAAAAATGTTAAGCAAAAAAAAAGGCCAAGGGTTGCTATCAGGTTAAAAAATAATTTGAGTTTAGCTACTCACAATAGCCAAGATTTATTGGAATACTGGGAGAAATTTAATCTTTTGAGAACAGCAGATACTAATGGTGATGCTTCATAGTTAGCTTGCATCAAATTGAAATCATACTGTAGCCAGAAGAGAGATTCTAGCCCTCTTTCTCCTCCACCCCCTGTGCATTTCCACCACTTCCCTTACGTGGGCACTATGATCACGCAGTCACATCAAACTGTTAATCTACCTGAAAAGTATCTACCTCTTTTTCTCTTTCCTCGCACCCCCCCCCAATATTATTTTTGGTCAGCTGATCTGTTTTATTCTACAGCTGCACAACTGTTAGTAGTGCTAAAAAGAGATGCTGGGAGCACCACTTTTGACAGCAGTACCATGTTTGATTGGCTTAAACTGTTTATGAAATCATATCCTACACTTCCAAGTGGTGAGACAGGCAAGACCAAGAAGGATAAACTTGAGTCAGCTGCCTGTAGAACTACATTAAGTTGAAATACCCAGTACTAGATATTACCAAGAGCTACTTCCAATTCAATTGTATCCTACTGGTGTAATTTCTGCTTTCAACCTGGAGCAAGCCGCTTCAATTGATGAAACATTGCAAAAGAAACATCAGATTTCTAGACTGGCCACTTCTTTTAAAGTCATGCCCAATAACTTACAACAGTGGAAGCTCAGCTAAAGCTGCAATATGATTTAATCAATAAATAGGCAAGGATTCTGACTTTTGCATACAGAGAACACACTGGTTTTCTAGAATCCTATTAGCTCACACAGTGAGTTGTGTAACAACTTCCTATACACTGAGCTGAACGTGTGTATTCTAGCGAGCAAGACTACACTTATATCACAAATCTGTCTATTGGAAGATCAGAAAAGTCCACAATCAAGTTAAATTGACAAATAGCACACTGACTCTACTCTGTAGTGTCTAGACATCCTGCGCTTTGCTGAGTGTGTGTGTGGGGGGGGAGGGGGCATTTTGTTTTGAGATTCTTGCATTAGTTCCATTTCCACTCCAGAAGATGCTCTATTCTTGTGCTGGTATGAGACAGGTTTAGTAGTTTGCTATACTTAGTTATTTCAGCCAACGACAATGCACAGAATCTACGCAAAACGACAGCAAAGAGGCTTGGGAGGCTAAAGAAAGAGATAGGGAATGTTTTGCTTTATGATTCTCTGGATAGGGGCCATACACATCAACTGGAGAGTCACATGAACAGCCCTGCCAGTCAGTAGCTTTCAGTCTCCCAACCCTTTCATTTTACACTGCAAACCCTTCTACACAGAGGCTGTTGTACACTTAAAGATTACTTATAACATTTCAACCTGTGACCTAGACGCTTAGCTACTAAAATAGTCTTGCAAGCAATAGTTTTGATAGCTCAGGCCACCAGTTTTTTTTTTTTTTTTAAATACAGTTTGCACAACATGCTAACTCTATGGAGCTTCCAAAGAGGAGTGAATAAAAGTCTGCTGTGTCCACTGTTTGCTTGCTGTTTTTTCCATATGGAATGAAATGCAAACTGAGGAAAAAAGTTTAAGGCATCAGTTTCTATTTTCCTCCTAGGCTTCAGTGAAGGGCATTTATAAAACGTGGAATAAAAATTGATTACTGTAGTGTTAAGTCAGATGTTGTGTGTGCTCCCGCCCACCTTGAAAAAAACCGTAAGAGCATTTGTTTCCCTTGAGATAGGCAGCACTGAGATAGGATGGCTACTGGTCATGAGACAGCGGAGGCTTGTCCTATGAGGAAGAGAAGCTGAGCTGATGAGAGAGAAAGGCTCACAAAGGGAGATCCCAGGGAAAACAAACAAACAAAATATTATTTGGAGAACTTAAGAGCGTTTAACTGGTGGCCACAGCTACACAAAAGGAAGTGAACACAACTTTGAGCTAAAGCAGAGCAGTTTCACAAATATTAATTGGTAGTATAGTCACATTAGAGAAGTCACCAAGTTTCAGGGGAACCAACATGTTTAACTGACCTGGCCCCTAAAAAATTGCACCTAGATTAGGTTATCTAATGCCAGTTTTAGAAAAGGCATATCAAAGACACTTTTGGAAACAACTCATTCAGGAAGTAGTATTTCAGGGATCAACGCTAGGATTTCAATGATCAGCTTATGATCATTCAAAACTTTTTTTTAATGACTGTCGGATGACCAGAAGAACTGCAGTGTCATTTACTTAAGAACATTCTGCTTAACAACTGTTGCTTCTCTCTGCAGAATTCTGCCAATGAATTTAAGAAGGATTTTGAAAGCAAGTATCAGCCTTCAGAAACTCTTGCAATAAAAACCCTCTTCCAGAATCTCCGAACAACAAAGCGGTCATCTTTGGCTCCCTGTTTTCACTTAGCGAAAGCGGATAAAAGCAGAACAGAAGCCTCGTTCTTGCGAGCGACACGGGACGTAAGTTCTGCTGGAGAACAGCGCGACCCGACACGAATTTCACAGACACCACACCAAATGCATTACTGGCAGATATTTTGCACGTAACGAACGATATACGCAAGCTATTAATTAAAATCCACCGATGAGGACGTTCAGCTGCTGGCTGTTGTGCCCCTGTACCCTCCCCGGGGGCACAGCGCTTCCCCTCTGAGCCGGTGTCCGCCCCGCCGCGACACTCCCCGCCCGCCTTCAGGGGCGCAAGATCCGGCCCGGACGCCCCCATCCTCGGCCGCGCCGCTGCCGGCCTGGCGGGCCCCGCCGGCGGAGGGGCT